>NC_042297.1:493958-571458 GCF_901000725.2 Takifugu rubripes
TCAAGTGTTATATTAACTAATGTGTTATATTAACTAATGTGTTATATTAACTCATGTGTTATATTAACTCATGTGTTATTTTAACTAATGTGTTATATTAACTCGTGTTATATTAACTAATGTGTTATATTAACTAATGTGTTATATCAACTCGTGGTATATTAACTCATGTGTTATATTAACTAATGTGTTATATTAACTCATGTGTTATATTAACTCATGTGTTATTTTAACTAATGTATTATATTAACTAATGTGTTATTTTAACTAATGTGTTATATTAACTCCTGTGTTATATTAACTCAAGTGTTATATTAACTAATGTGTTATATTAACTCATGTGTTATATTAACTCATGTGTTATATTAACTCATGTGTTATATCAACTCGTGGTATATTAACTCATGTGTTATATTAACTAATGTGTTATATTAACTCATGTGTTATTTTAACTAATGTGTTATATTAACTAATGTGTTATATTAACTCATGTGTTATATTAACTCAAGTGTTATATTAACTAATGTGTTATATTAACTCATGTGTTATATTAACTCAAGTGTTATATTAACTCATGTGTTATATTAACTCAAGTGTTATATTAACTAATGTGTTATATTAACTCATGTGTTATAGTAACTCATGTGTTATTTTAACTAATGTGTTATATTAACTCATGTGTTATATTAACTAATGTGTTATATTAACTAATGTGTTATATTAACTCATGTGTTATTTTAACTAATGTGTTATTTTAACTAATGTGTTATATTAACTCCTGTGTTATATTAACTCAAGTGTTATATTAACTGATGTGTTATATTAACTGATGTGTTATATTAAATAATGTGTTATATTAACTCATGTGTTATATTAACTCATGTGTTATTTTAACTAATGTGTTATATTAACTCATGTGTTATATTAACTAATGTGTTATATTAACTCATGTGTTATTTTAACTAATGTGTTATATTAACTAATGTGTTATTTTAACTAATGTGTTATATTAACTCCTGTGTTATATTAACTCAAGTGTTATATTAACTCCTGTGTTATATTAACTCAAGTGTTATATTAACTAATGTGTTATATTAACTAATGTGTTATATTAACTCATGTGTTATTTTAACTAATGTGTTATATTAACTCAAGTGTTATATTAACTAATGTGTTATATTAACTAATGTGTTATATTAACTCATGTGTTATTTTAACTCATGTGTTATATTAACTAATGTGTTATTTTAACTAATGTGTTATATTAACTCCTGTGTTATATTAACTCAAGTGTTATATTAACTAATGTGTTATATTAACTCATGTGTTATATTAACTCATGTGTTATTTTAACTAATGTGTTATATTAACTCATGTGTTATATTAACTAATGTGTTATATTAACTCAAGTGTTATATTAACTAATGTGTTATATTAACTCATGTGTTATATTAACTCATGTGTTATATTAACTCATGTGTTATATCAACTCGTGGTATATTAACTCATGTGTTATATTAACTCATGTGTTATATTAACTAATGTGTTATATTAACTCATGTGTTATATTAACTCATGTGTTATTTTAACTAATGTGTTATATTAACTAATGTGTTATATTAACTCATGTGTTATATTAACTCAAGTGTTATATTAACTAATGTGTTATATTAACTCATGTGTTATATTAATTCAAGTGTTATATTAACTCATGTGTTATATTAACTCAAGTGTTATATTAACTAATGTGTTATATTAACTCATGTGTTATATTAACTCATGTGTTATTTTAACTAATGTGTTATATTAACTCATGTGTTATATTAACTAATGTGTTATATTAACTAATGTGTTATATTAACTCATGTGTTATTTTAACTAATGTGTTATATTAACTAATGTGTTATTTTAACTAATGTGTTATATTAACTCCTGTGTTATATTAACTCAAGTGTTATATTAACTGATGTGTTATATTAACTGATGTGTTATATTAAATAATGTGTTATATTAACTCATGTGTTATATTAACTCATGTGTTATATTAACTCATGTGTTATTTTAACTAATGTGTTATATTAACTCATGTGTTATATTAACTAATGTGTTATATTAACTAATGTGTTATATTAACTCATGTGTTATTTTAACTCCTGTGTTATATTAACTCAAGTGTTATATTAACTGATGTGTTATATTAACTGATGTGTTATATTAAATAATGTGTTATATTAACTCATGTGTTATATTAACTCATGTGTTATATTAACTCATGTGTTATTTTAACTAATGTGTTATATTAACTCATGTGTTATATTAACTAATGTGTTATATTAACTAATGTGTTATATTAACTAATGTGTTATATTAACTCATGTGTTATTTTAACTCATGTGTTATATTAACTAATGTGTTATTTTAACTAATGTGTTATATTAACTCCTGTGTTATATTAACTCAAGTGTTATATTAACTCCTGTGTTATATTAACTCAAGTGTTATATTAACTCAAGTGTTATATTAACTAATGTGTTATATTAACTAATGTGTTATATTAACTCCTGTGTTATATTAACTCAAGTGTTATATTAACTCAAGTGTTATATTAACTCATGTGTTATATTAACTCAAGTGTTATATTAACTAATGTGTTATATTAACTCATGTGTTATATTAACTCATGTGTTATATTAACTGATGTGTTATATTAAATAATGTGTTATATTAACTCATGTGTTATTTTAACTCATGTGTTATTTTAATTAATGTGTTAACCCTGGTCAGACTATTTAAAAAAAGAACTTTGAACATGTCTAAAATAACAGCAGGCTCAGGATAAACAAGTGTGGAGACACAACACAAATCTGCTCATCAGGTCTTCAACAACCTGGAGCTGATACCAACAGGCCGCACTGCGTTCCTGACTTACGGTGATCCAGATCCCTTTGATCCCTTCAGTTCCTTGGTGGGGAAGACATATTATGGGATAACTGAGGAGTTGATGTCAAAGGTGTGATGGAGGCAGGGGCAGGTGGGAGCCAGCTCTGGTTCAGGGCTGCCAGATCTATCAAAGAACCTGTTGAGATCATCGGCCAGCTTCCACTTCAGGCCTGTGATGTTTCTCATGCCGGCCCCCACCTGCCTGCTACCTTCTTGCTACATCACATGATGAGTGATGCACTTCACATCAGACCCCCCCCCACAGAGAACGTCCCAATCTGTTCTGTTCTGCAGCCTGGTTGTGGGAGGGAAAGAGTTGGAACGTGTCATGATTGAATCCACCAAGGGGAGGCAGTGCACAGACCAGGTAACAGACCAGGATACAGACCAGGTAACAGACCAGGATACAGACCAGGTTACAGACCAGGTAACAGACCAGGTAACAGACCAGGTACAGACCAGGTAACAGACCAGGATACAGACCAGGTTACAGACCAGGATACAGACCAGGTAACAGACCAGGATACAGACCAGGTTACAGACCAGGTAACAGACCAGGTAACAGACCAGGTACAGACCAGGTTACAGACCAGGTAACACACCAGGTAACAGACCAGGTAACAGACCAGGATACAGACGAGGTTAGGGTTAGGGTTAGGATTAGCCGATCCACCGGAGCCATCTAAGACTGTAATAACGGATTTGTTCTCTCATGATTCTGGTCAAGACTGCTCATTTATTGGCATTTTGAGGACATTTTGTGTTTATGTTTACATGCTAATGACATCAAGAGACCTTTTGTGGTGTATTGATTACCAACCACCTAGATAGTATTGAGACTGTTAATTCGGACCGTGGCATCTGTGTCATCCACTTCGGTGTGAGCTCTGAGAGGATATAGCGCTCATGCACATTGCACTTCCCACCTGGGAGTTGACTGAATAAACGAAGAAGCAGCACGTTGGCGTCCCGTCTTATCAATACATATCACCTTTGAACTGCCTCATTATGAAGACCCCACAATGAAGCGGTTGCTGCATCGTTGTGAACTTGCCTCTTCTCGAACCATCACCACAGTGGGCTGTAGAGGTAATTCATGGGTGGAAATGAGCAGGAACATTATATATTGCATTATTATATATGCATAAAGACTGAAAAGGCTCATTCTAAATTCAAATATTCCAGGTGAACCGTGTAGGGACCATTGTTAGACCGCTCAGTGGTCTCTGTGGACCATTTACTTTCACACTCAGGACAATAGACAATGGAGAAGTCAAAGGTCAGCCGAGACAGGGGAATGGATAATGCAGAATTCCGCCTGAAGCTGACATTAGCGCTCGCCCTAAAGATGAGGCTGGCAGTCACTCATCTAACCCTAACCCTAACCCCCTAACCCTCTAACCCTAACCCTAACCCTCTAACCCTAACCCTCTAACCCCAACCCCAACCCTAACCCTAACCCTCTAACCCTAACCCCCTAACCCTAACCCTCTAACCCTAACGCTCTAACCTCTAACCCTAACCCTCTAACCCTAACCTCTAACCCTAACCCTCTAACCCTAACCCCTAACCCTCTAACCCTAACCGTAACCCTCTAACCCTAACCCCTAACCCTCTAACCCTAACCGTAACCCTCTAACCCTCTAACCCTAACCGTAACCCTCTAACCCTCTAACCCTAACCCTAACCCTCTAACCCTAACCGTAACCCTCTAACCCTAACCCTCTAACCCTAACCGTAACCCTCTAACCTTCTAACCCTAACCCTCTAACCCTAACCGTAACCCTCTAACCCTCTAACCCTAACCCTCTAACCCTAACCCTCTAACCCTAACCGTAACCCTCTAACCCTCTAACCCTAACCGTAACCCTCTAACCCTCTAACCCTAACCCTCTAACCCTAACCGTAACCCTCTAACCCTAACCCTCTAACCCTAACCGTAACCCCCTAACCCTCTAACCCTAACCCTCTAACCCTAACCTCTAACCCTAACCCTCTACCCCTAACCCTAACCCTCTAACCCTAACCCTCTAACCCTAACCATAACCCTCTAACCCTAACCCTCTAACCCCTAACCCTCTAACCCTCTAACCCTCTAACCCTAACCCTCTAACCCTAACCCCTAACCCTCTAACCCTAACCCTCTAACCCTAACCATAACCCTCTAACCCTAACCCTCTAACCTCTAACCCTAACCCTCTAACCCTAACCCTCTAACCCTAACCCTCTAACCCTCTAACCCTCTAACCCTAACCCTCTAACCCCTAACCCTAACCCTCTAACCCTCTAACCCTAACCCTCTAACCCTAACCCTCTAACCCTAACCCTAACCCTCTAACCCTAACCCTCTAACCCTAACCATAACCCTCTAACCCTAACCCTCTAACCCCTAACCCTCTAACCCTCTAACCCTAACCTCTAACCCTAACCCTCTAACCCTAACCCCTAACCCTAACCCTCTAACCCTAACCCTCTAACCCTAACCATAACGCTCTAACCCTAACCCTCTAACCCCTAACCCTAACCCTCTAACCCTAACCCTCTAACCCTAACCCCTAACCCTAACCCTCTAACCCTAACCCTCTAACCCTAACCATAACCCTCTAACCCTAACCCTCTAACCTCTAACCCTAACCCTCTAACCCTAACCCTCTAACCCTAACCCTCTAACCCTCTAACCCTAACCCTCTAACCCTCTAACCCTAACCCTCTAACCCTAACCCTCTAACCCTAACCCTAACCCTAACCATAACCCTCTAACCCTAACCCTCTAACCCCTAACCCTCTAACCCTCTAACCCTAACCCTCTAACCCTAACCCTCTAACCCTAACCCCTAACCCTAACCCTCTAACCCTAACCCTAACCCTCTAACCCCTAACCCTAACCCTCTAACCCTAACCCTCTAACCCTAACCCTAACCCTCTAACCCTAACCCTCTAACCCTAACCTCTAACCCTAACCCTCTAACCCTAACCCCTAACCCTAACCCTCTAACCCTAACCGTAACCCTCTAACCCTCTAACCCTAACCCTCTGCATCTGGCTCTCTCATTAATTGAAAGATTTAATGACTCTTTTTCTCATTGGAAAAGCAGATCGCTCCATGTCTTCATTCTTCTCATTCTCTGTTGGTAGGAACTTTTTTGGACCAGATACTTTTTTGCTGTCTCCTCCATAAGATTCCCATAGCGTGCTAGAAGCTCGTACCGAGGTTCCTCTTTACAGTACATGTGTGACTAAGATCAATAAACACCCCCCCTTCTCTGCGTCTGCTCTTGTAGTAAAGGTTATGCAAAGCCTGCCCCTCTCGCCTGCCTCTGGGCTGCACAGGAAGCCCCCCCTTCCCAACAGGAAGCCATGTGGTCCCAGTGTGCTGGGAAGGCCAGAGCGATATCAATTGTGGAAGCAATGTTTACCTTTGAGTTTTTATTTTAATCTCCAGCGCTCAGGCTGGTGGCTGGGGGGCCAGGGCCCACAGGGCTGGTGCATTCACACGCAACGCAACGCCAGGCCCATGTCCCAGCTCACCAAGAAGGGAAGGCAGGGTGGGCCAATACTTGAGATCAGATTCCAGAAATGGTTTCAGAGTATCTGCCATTGATCTTTCTGGGAGACTTACAAGGGAATTTAGAATCCGGTTGGGATAAAAGCAAAAAAAAAAGGTTGTGTAAGAGAGCAACAATAGCATGAAAGAAAGTTATTTATAATTCCATGAAACTCTGTGTGATCCAAAGTATTTGTTCAACAGTGGTTCCATTTTACAAGAGTATTTGTATCCAAAGACTGGACCTGATGTATCAGAAGAAGCGCCTCCGTTCCTTCTGCTTCTGGGAGGCAGGTTTGTGTTGCTGCAGCCCTCCGACGTCACCCGACCTGCTCTTCCTCGCAGCTTTGCTCTGTTTCCTTTGTCACTGTAACCACTATAACCACTATAACCACCATAACCACTATAACTACCACTACTACACTACTACAAAGCACTTTGTTACAGTTGTCTTTTTTCTTCCACTCATATAATTCATATAATGGTGTTTTTAAAAAAAGACATCAGAGATTTTGAATGGGATTCATTTGAATCGTGGAGACATGATGGACCTCCTTTTGCCATTGAAGGATCCTTTTGTTTAGACAGAAATGCGTCACATTCCACAAAGTTTTGTCTGCACAGTGGCTGATTACACTAATTGCACGCTGACACACTAGTTTAGTGAAGGAATGAATGCAAAATAACACCTGTGTGTGGTGCGTCGTGGTTAGGACACACCGCCGTATGCTAGTGGCTTTGTATCACTGCCAGTGTGTCATGAACGAACCTCCCAGACTTTAGCGTGAGAGCGTCCGCGGTACCTTAGCTGTCACTCTGACAGTAGCGTGCGACTCTGCCTCTGCCTACGAGTTAGCGTGAGAGCCCAGCATTGGTTGGAGTTGATGGCCAGGTTTTTCCAGTTTTTCTTTTCTTTTTTTGTCCTGTATTGACTTTTTTCCCTCCGTACACGTATGTAAACTTTATTGAGCACCTCTAAAGACAGCAGTGCTCTGTTCTCCGGGCTGGTGAAACCTTGCTGGATAAGATGAATGGAGACTTGAGCGTTGAGCCAAAACTCTGAAACAGTTGGGATGTTTTTCAAAAACACACAATGGCTGCGACGGCACCCCCCACCCCCCTGCCCCCCTCCTGCCCCTAACACATTCAGAATGTGCATCATGCATGTCTGGGTCGAGTCTCTCATCTCCTTTAAAACATGTTTGAATTGTACTTTAGGATACTTTTTGGTTTTTGATCAATTGGTCATGAAATACTCTCAAACCTGCTTGTTCTGTCCCCTCATGTCCCCCCTTGTTCCCTCATGTCCCCCCTAGTCCCCTCATTTCCCCCCTGTCCCCCTAGTCCCCTCATGCCCCCCCTAGTGCCCTCATGCCCCCCCTAGTCCCCTCATGCCCCCCCCTAGTCCCCTTTAAGGGTTAGGGTTAAAACTCCCCTTTAAGAGGAAGAAACCTTGAGCAGGACCAGGCTCATGTAGAGAGACCCTCCTGCTGATGGGGGGGGGGGGGTAGAGAGGGAGGAGAGGAGAGGAGAGGAGAGGGGAGGAAAGGAGAGGAGAGGAGGAGAGGAGAGGGGAGGAAAGGAGAGGAGAGGAGAGGAGGAGGGGAGAGGACAGGAGAGGAGGGGAGAGGAAAAGAAAAGGAGGGGGGAGGAGGACAGGTAGAGGAGAGGAGAGGACAGGTAGAGGAGAGGAGAGGAAAGGAGGGGAGGAGAGGAGTGGACAGGAGAGGAGAGGAAAAGAAAAGGAGGGGGGAGGAGGACAGGTAGAGGAGAGGAGAGGACAGGTAGAGGAGAGGAGAGGAGAGGAAAGGAGGGGAGGAGAGGACAGGAGAGGAGAGGAGAGGAAAAGAAAAGGAGGGGGGAGGAGGACAGGTAGAGGAGAGGAGAGGAGAGGAGAGGAGAGGAGAGGAGAAGGGGTGGGAGAAGGGGCAACAGGTAGAGAAAGGAATAGGCAGAGATCAGGGAAATATATTAATTCTAATTATAAACTGCTAGTGTAAGAGTTGAGTGGGTACCTCTGTGGGTCTCAGGAATGGGTCCGACAGTCATGGCAGAGACTTTAGATGGTCCATCTGGAGGCTCCCCTGGCCAAACACAAACCCCATGAAGGTGACAGAGGCATGAAGACGTCCATCCATGGCACTAGTGGCTGGGCTCAGTACTTCCTGCACTGTTGTTGAACCAGGACCCGTCGTATAGTCAGGGGTTGTCCTGGGGACTGTGCTGTTGTTCAGACCTGCAGACCTGCATGGTCCCAGCCTTCTCTTCCTGAGGCATGGCCATGGAAGCTGCGGCATCTGAAGAAGAACGAGGCTGGTTAAGGTGTCAGTCAACTACTTCTCACTGCCTCTCCTCCTGTCTGGCCTAGATATGTCGATCCAACCGCATTGTCAGCTGGACGAGTTCATCCAACGACCTCGGAGGATCGTAGGAGAACAAGTCATCCTTGACATAACTCCTCAGGCGCCGCAGGTAAGCATCAAACTGGGCTTCCATGGCAACAGCTTGGAAGGAGATGTAGGCTGAAACCTGACATTCTCATTTGGTGGTTCGCCACAAGCGAGCCCTTCTAGTCAGGTGATCAATGAGAACATGATAACCCTCTAACCCTAACCCTAACCCTAACATGATAACCCTAACCCTAACATGATAACCCTAACCCTAACATGATAACCCTAACCCTAACATGATAACCCTAACATGATAACCCTAACATGATAACCCTAACCCTAACCCTAACATGATAACCCTAACCCTAACATGATAACCCTAACCCTAACCCTAACATGATAACCCTAACCCTCTAACCCTAACCCTAACATGATAACCCTAACCCTCTAACCCTAACCCTAACATGATAACCCTAACCCTCTAACCCTAACCCTAACATGATAACCCTAACCCTCTAACCCTAACCCTCTAACCCTAACCCTAACCCTAACATGATAACCCTAACCCTCTAACCCTAACCCTAACATGATAACCCTAAACTAAAGAGAACTAAATCTAACTTATTTCCCAGGCTGGATGGCTCAGGTGTGACATACAAAAGTTCTGATCCTCCCACAGCAGAAACAGCTGTTTGTCACTGCGTCCACAGCTGCCAGTCACAGCTTCCCTTTCTTAGCGTGCAGATAGATCTACTTCCCAAACCTGTCATCTTAATCTGCTTCTACCGTGCTCTGTAATTACCGAGCCGCTCTACAACTTTACATAAACAGCCCCAGTGAAAGAGGAACCAACTGTGATACTCCTGACCTGGAATTTCTTCTTGTAAAAAGACAACTCAGTAACGCAGAGCAACGTGCTAAAGTTGCTATACTGTATTGTCAGTACAAAACCGCTTCTCTCTTCCTTCCCATTTCCCCATTATTAAAGATATGGCACACCTCTACTATGATAGAACATTCTCGACCTTTCACCCTGTGGCCTAGGTCGTTTATCATACCAGCTGGGACCTTTGTGTGCACGCTGCGTGCATTTACCAGGAAGCTGCGCTCACTGTGGTGAAGCAGCAGCATTACTCAGTTAGTGTAGAATTTGTTTTTAAGCCAGCAAATATGCAGTTTGTCATTTGCATCAATTACATTTGCAAATTGGTCAAAAAAAGGCATAAACGTTTGTGCACGTGGAGGAATAGCGTCTTCCTCCTCAGTCAGCACAGTTTATCTGTGTAACTCTTGGATCATCCCAGCACTTGAGTGATCCGCCTGTGGGGAGCTTCCTTTTATCTGTTACTGTGACAGATTTAAACAGCTGCTTCCACTTGAGTTGATTTTGGCACTGGTTCCAAGTTATTGCTACCCGGTTTGGCTAGTTGACTTTTTGGCTCCACATTCAGCGTGTGTGCCTGCCCAAATCACTGCCTGTGTGGTGGGTGTAAATGAAGAGATTGTGTACGTGTTTGGAAGGTGTGTTCAATAGTAAAAACTTGTTTGAGTGTAAAGGCACACCCGCTGAAACAGTCCTCGGTGCACAGTGGTGTGGCGCCCTCTTCCCTTGACTTTGGCACTTCAAGCAGGGGGCTGTAACTAAAACTATCACACGTTTTTCTGCATTCCACTGAAATTTACGAGTTGTCTTATGTGTTTGTATCAACCAGCATTAAGACAAGCCAGAATTTTGTTCTTATGGAATTAATGTTTTTGTGCGACAGCATGGCAGCCTTGCACGCAGCAGCTAGCACTGTGGAATAAGGTGTGTGCTAGCATTAGCACATGCTCCTGCGAGCTAAAGGCAGCCAATCAAGCCTAAACTGCCTTTCAGCATCCATATTTATCAGCGGGTTCCAACAGTAGGAACTTAGTATCCTGGTAGCTCAGCCTGTTGGGAACTGGGCTAAGAAGCAGAGGGCCAGAACACCTTCACAGCACTGCCGAGATACCCTTGAGCAAGGTGCCGAACCCACAAATGCTCATATAGAACCCTGAGATGAACTGGGGGGCACCCTAATATTTGCCCAATGTGTAGCCTCCCTGCATTCAAGGAGACAAGGTGAGACGAGATGCAGAAGTAGCGTAGCTCCCCTGGCTTCACCGTGATGACCGATCTAATCGAGAGAGAAAAAGAGAACTTTAGTTCCACATTAAAGTCAAAAGCAAATTACTGAGCTTCCCAGGTTTAAATCAAAGGAACCTCAAGCATTTTTAGGAAAAAAATGATAACAATTATATGCAGAAGCTTTGGGGGGGGGGGGGGGGGGGTCATTCTGAATAGAAAACAAGGATTAGGGTAAGGGTGTCCTCCCTCATCACATTTGTTAGTTAGGGTTAGGGTTAGAGGGTTAGGGTTAGAGGGTTAGGGTTGGGTTAGGGTTAGAGGGTTAGGGTTGGGTTAGGGTTAGAGGGTTAGGGTTAGAGGGTTAGGGTTAGAGGGTTAGAGTTAGAGGGTTAGGGTTAGAGGGTTAGGGTTGGGTTAGGGTTAGAGGGTTAGAGGGTTAGGGTTGGGTTAGGGTTAGAGGGTTAGGGTTAGAGGGTTAGGGGGTTAGGATTAGGGTTAGAGGATTAGGGTTAGAGGGTTAGGGTTGGGTTCGGGTTAGAGGGTTAGGGTTAGAGGGTTAGGGTTAGAGGGTTAGGGTTGGGTTAGGGTTAGGGTTAGAGGGTTAGGGGGTTAGAGTTGTGGTTAGAAGGTTAGGGGGTTAGGGTTAGAGGGTTAGGGGGTTAGGGTTGTGGTTAGAAGGTTAGGGGGTTAGGGTTAGAGGGTTAGGGGGTTAGGGTTGTGGTTAGAGGGTTAGGGGGTTAGAGTTGTGGTTAGAAGGTTAGGGGGTTAGGGTTAGAGGGTTAGGGGGTTAGGGTTGTGGTTAGAAGGTTAGGGGGTTAGGGTTAGAGGGTTAGGGGGTTAGGGTTGTGGTTAGAGGGTTAGGGGGTTAGGGTTAGAGGGTTAGGGGGTTAGGGTTAGGGGGTTAGGATTAGGGTTAGAGGGTTACAGGGTTAGGTGAGGTCAGGCTGCAGACTGTGTGCACTCCTGCATCTGTAGGCAGTGATTCACATTTCAAATCTAAATCAAATGTAGGAAAAGTAGGTCAATCCAAAATTCTATAACATGAAAAAGCCACAACGTGGCTAACCCTTACCCTAAAGGTGGCAATTTTCTTTTTTCCCCATTTCTAACTCCAAATATCTGAAACACAAGGTCACTAATCTTTCTTAGTGTGCCTGAAAACCAGAATCCAGACCCCTCAAATAAAGACAAACACACGAGGTTCCCAGGGGAGCAAGGCTATGTGGAAGCTTGAGGACTCCCGTCTTATTCCTCCTCCTCCTGACCTGATCCTGTTCCCAGCACTGAAGACTCCATTTCCTCTCCTGTTTGTCACCACTGTCTGCAGTAACAAAGGGAAGATTGGCAGCCTTTACAAAACATGACAAACACGAGGCAGCCACAGTGAGACGCCTCTTCCCCAGGGCCCAGAGTTCACACGCACCACCACATGCTTTCTGACCAAGCTTCAAACCAGTCCCCCTGGGGTGGGGCTGCACTGGGTTGAACCCCCCCCACAGCGGCTGTCCATTTAGTCAAAACATTGAGCAGGGTGGTGCAACTAAATAATGGCACCGACAGCACAAAAGCACCTGCACAACAGGCTCCTGGTGACTTACAGCAACAGAAAAGAGGCGTCATGATGACTGACAAATGACCGCTGCACCGTCTGAGATAGAAAAAAAGACTTTTAACACGTTAGCAGTTATATGCAAATGTGATGAGGGAGGACACCCTAACCCTAACCCTCTAACCCTAACCCTCTAGCCCTAACCCTAACCCTAACCCTAACCTAACCCTCTAACCCTAACCCTAACCCTAACCCTCTAACCCTAACCCTAACCCTAACTCTAACCCTAACCCTAACCCTAACCCTCTAGCCCTAACCCTAACCCTCTAACCCTAACCCTAACCCTCTAACCCTAACCCTCTAACCCTAACCCTCTAACCCTAACCCTCTAACCCTAACCCTAACCCTCTAACCCCAACCCTCTAACCCTAACCCTAACTCTAACCCTCTAACCCTAACCCTCTAACCCTAACCCTAACCCTCTAACCCTAACCCTAACCCTCTAACCCTAACCCAACCCTAACCCTCTAACCCTAACCCTAACCCTCTAACCCTAACCCTCTAACCCTAACCCTAACCCTCTAACCCTAACCCTCTAACCCTAACCCTAACTCTAACCCTCTAACCCTAACCCTCTAACCCTAACCCTCTAACCCTCTAACCCTAACCCTCTAACCCTAACCCTAACCCAGGGGTGGGCAAATCCAGTCCTCGAGGGCCGTATCCAAGCCAGACTTTCTGTCCTACAGTTAAACACTCTCACCTGGGGTTCCATTTACCTGGTGAAAGCAGTTTCTCCCTGGTAGGATGCAAAACCTGGCTGGATTCCAGCCTTCATGGATTAGACTGGCCAATCAGAGGAGTTCAAATCCATTCCTCGAGGGTTGAATTCAAGCCGGGATTTACATCCTACCAGGCAGGAAATGCCCTGACCCTCTAACCCTCTAACCCTAACCCCCTAACCCCTAACCCTAACCCTAACCCTCTAACCCTAACCCTACCCCCCTAACCCCTAACCCTAACCCTAACCCCCTAACCCCTAACCCTAACCCTCTAACCCTAACCCTACCCCCCTAACCCTCTAACCCTAACCCTCTAACCCCCTAACCCCTAACCCCTAACCCTAACCCTCTAACCCTCTAACCCTAACCCTACCCCCCTAACCCCTAACCCTAACCCTCTAACCCTAACCCTCTAACCCTCTAACCCTCTAACCCTAACCCTACCCCCCTAACCCCTAACCCTAACCCTCTAACCCTAACCCTCTAACCCCCTAACCCCTAACCCTAACCCTCTAACCCTAACCCTGTCTGCAGCCTGACCTCACTCTGTCTACATTATATAATCCTGTCTGTCCATTTCCATGACATGCTGTCATCTTAATGACAGCTAATTAGCATTGACCTTGGACCAATGCAGTTGTCAGCATTACGGCTAACGCTAACCCTTGTGTTCATTTGCTATAAATTCACTTCAGATGGATTTTTGGACCTTTACATTATGGTCATTTAGGTTATGAACTGCTGGCCAAGCAACAGATGACAGAAGCCAAAAGGTTTTGATCATAAAGTAGCCTACGATGTCATGTGACCTTGGATTACTACTGCCTGCATACGCAATAAAACCATAGAAACCACACGTGTGGAGACGTGAGCTGCATAAAGGAAGCAAAAGGTCAAGGTCAGAAGGTCAAGAGCCTAATATCTCAAGAGTTCTGCAGCTACTTAAATCAGGTGAGACTCCCCAGAGAGTGAAGCAGTCCTGTTGGTGTTCAAAGGTGAGCTCCAGCATCTTGTGGGACCCAAGAACATCAACAGCTGAGCTGATATAACAAACAGGCTTCAAGCTTCTGGGCCAGCTCACCTGAGCGTGGAGCTCCTGGAAGCTCAGATCATCTCTGTACTGTTACCAAGATGTTGAGCACATCAGAAGGCCTCCTTCCTCCTCAGAAGGCCTCCTTCCTCCTCAGAAGGCCTCCCTCCACCTTCACAGAAAGCCTCCCTCCACCTTCACAGAAGGCCTCCCTCCTCCTCAGAAGGCCTCCTTCCTCCTCAGAAGGCCTCCCTCCTCCTCAGAAGGCCTCCCTCCACCTTCACAGAAAGCCTCCCTCCACCTTCACAGAAGGCCTCCCTCCTCCTCAGAAGGCCTCTCTCCTCCTCAGAAGGCCTCCCTCCTCCTCAGAAGGCCTCCATCCTCCTCAGAAGGCCTCCCTCCTCCTCAGAAGGCCTCCCTCCTCCTCAGAAGGCCTCCCTCCACCTTCACAGAAGGCCTTCCTCCTCCACAGAAGGCCTCCCTCCTCCTCAGAAGGCCTCCCTCCTCCTCAGAAGGCCTCCCTCCTCCTCAGAAGGCCTCCTTCCTCCTCCTCAGAAGGCCTCCATCCTCCTCAGAAGGCCTCCATCCTCCTCAGAAGGCCTCCCTCCTCCTCAGAAGGCCTCCTTCCTCCTCCTCAGAAGGCCTCCATCCTCCTCAGAAGGCCTCCCTCCTCCTCAGAAGGCCTCCTTCCTCCTCCTCAGAAGGCCTCCCTCCACCTTCACAGAAGGCCTCCCTCCTCCTCAGAAGGCCTCCCTCCACCTTCACAGAAGGCCTCCATCCTCCTCAGAAGGCCTCCCTCCTCCTCAGAAGGCCTCCCTCCTCCTCAGAAGGCCTCCATCCTCCTCAGAAGGCCTCCATCCTCCTCAGAAGGCCTCCCTCCTCCTCAGAAGGCCTCCCTCCTCCTCAGAAGGCCTCCTTCCTCCTCCTCAGAAGGCCTCCATCCTCCTCAGAAGGCCTCCCTCCTCCTCAGAAGGCCTCCATCCTCCTCAGAAGGCCTCCCTCCTCCTCAGAAGGCCTCCTTCCTCCTCAGAAGGCCTTCATCCTCCTCAGAAGGCCTCCTTCCTCCTCCAGAACAGGAGATATTTAGTAGCATTTTCCTACTAACCCTACTTTAAACAGTGATGTTTTCATTTCAAATACACATTTATGGATTAAAGAAATAGCAAAGTGATGATGGTGGTGCTTTAATGTGTCCAGGTTCAGAGGCCATTGTAACCACGGGAACCTTCCTCCAACAGTCCAGCAATGCCCTCTAGGGATGCATCACCCTCCTGAGTCCTGAAGTCCATCCAGCTCCTTCTATTCTGACCACCACCATCATTTTGTTTATGTGGGGCTAGAACCCACACAGGAAAACTAAGTCTACTTTCATAACCCTTCCAAAAAGATGGTGTTAAACATGGCGTCTCAGGTGCGCTCACCTGCTGGAGGTGGGGGAAACGCCCGTCTGGCCTCAGGTCCGGCTCTTCAGCAGGTCCAGGTCCCCAGAAGCTCCTGACAACACAGTGAGAAGCATGAGGAGATCTGCAGCTCTTTCACATTTGTGTCCTTCACACTTTGATCCCAGCTCCACCGTCCACCATCTCTGTGGTTGGTAGTTTCCTGATTGACCACCCGGGCTGCTCGGCACTGGGGGGGCCAGGAAACCTGGCTTGGAAGGACCCAGCATCGCTCACTGGCTGAATGAGAGGTTATTCACATGGGAAGACCGCGTCCGCACACTCCCAAAAACTGGAACTAAACTGGGAGCATTTGGGAACCCTTTAGGCTCCAGTAATGGTGGTGAAATTCACCCATTGTAGAGTTGTTGGAGTTCCAGTAGACCCTCATGGTCGACTGAAGCTGCTCACGGTCCACGGGAGGCAAGGAGGGAGCGTGGAAAAGGGTTAGCGTGGCTCCCAAATCAACATTTTGTGGAAGACTTTGTTCTTTAAGCAAAAGAAATCACCTCCTTCAGATTTGAGCCTAATAAATGCAGCCGCTGTAATGTTGCTTCGGCTTTTTGAGCCTGAAATGAGGAAAACATCCCAAAAATTCCTGATTTCACTTGTGCTTCTGGCCCTTTTAAAGTGTGTTACGGTAATTAATTAAATTATTAAAGGGTAATTATTAAAGGGTCCCTGACTAACTGGAACCCCCGCACGGTCGGCCGCAGAGCGCTTCACCTGTTGACCGCACGGTGGCGCGGTCACGCCGCTTGGCATGGCCACGCTGCTCCTCTGCGCATGCGCACCCCGGAGACCATTTCCTCTCGCAGCAGCAGCAGCAGCAGGCCGCAGAGATTCGCCCCGCACACGCACGGATACGCGTTTACAGGCACGCAAAACCCCCGCACTGATGCAGACATCGGACCGCCGCCAACGTCGAGCCGCATTTGGGATTTTGTAGCGAACTCAGCCCGCCCGCACGGCTGCTCCTCATGGCTCTTCATCGCTAGCTTGTCTCGCTCGCAGCACCGACGCTAGACTGGCCACACTGGTTCCACTGGTATCTCTGCGGTGAGTTGCCCATCGTTTGTCTGGGGTTGCATCTGCAACCTGAAGCTCACCGGGAGATCTTCCTGCTTCTGTCCTGCTATTGTGTGTGTGTGCGTGTGTGAAATGTAGTTAACATGCTGACATGGTTGAGGTGCTGTTTGGTTAACCAGATAAACCTTCGGCGTTAGCTTTAGCGGCTAGTTAAGGTGGTGTAACGTCATAGGATCCATTATCGGACACAGCTAAACACGCCACATATTGGACAACACATTCATCCGGGTCGACGGTACCGTTCGATCCTTCAGATTCGAACCCATCAAAGAAAACGATGCTTCCGGAAACGTCCAATATTTTAGGTGCAGTTTATATGTGGCGATTTCTTGGCTGTGCAGAAGGATCCATGTTAGCATCATCACCATGACACGTTTAGTCACTATTACTGAGGATTACTAGTTAACTAATGAGTCGGCTAACTACTCAGGGTTGTCTTAAGGTTGTAGAACATATATGTCTGAGCTTTTGTTCAAAACCTTGTTAACAAATGGCATCAGAATGTGAATCCCATTCAATATTTCAGGTCAAATAGACCAAGTATTGTCGCGCCAGGACACAGTGGCAACAAGGCAGCTCCAAGTCTGGAACTTTGGACCTGGGAAGGTGTCGAAAGCACCAGGTTCTGCTGCAGCTGCTGCTAGTTTGGGCCAAATCACGAAAAAAGAATGAGCTGTTTTCAGAACGCATCGTTACATTTCCTTTATGATCCTGCAGGGTCGTTGACCTTTGATCTTAAAAAGGTCAGGAACCAGGATCAAACCAAGGACTTTACTGCTGTCCGTCCTTGTAGTGCTGACCGAGTCCAAATGGGAGTTAGTGGGGAGCCTGGTGAGTGTGCACGCCCCCCCTGCTGTCGTTGGGCTTCTCTTGGCTGTTAGCGGCGGCGTTGGCTAATGTGCCGCCACCGTTTACGTGCTTTACATGTCACAGTCCATCTTCCTCAGGTTCTTTACATGTCACAGTACATCTTCCTCAGGTTCTTTACATGTCACAGTCCATCTTCCTCGGGTTCTTTACATGTCACAGTCCATCTTCCTCAGGGTCTTTACATGTCACAGTCCATCTTCCTCGGGTTCTTTACATGTCACAGTCCATCTTCCTCGGGTTCTTTACATGTCACAGTCCATCTTCCTCAGGTTCTTTACATGTCACAGTCCATCTTCCTCAGGTTCTTTACATGTCAGAGTACATCTTCCTCAGGTTCTTTACATGTCACAGTACATCTTCCTCGGGTTCTTTACATGTCACAGTCCATCTTCCTCAGGGTCTTTACATGTCACAGTCCATCTTCCTCGGGTTCTTTACATGTCACAGTCCATCTTCCTCGGGTTCTTTACATGTCACAGTCCATCTTCCTCAGGTTCTTTACATGTCACAGTCCATCTTCCTCAGGTTCTTTACATGTCAGAGTACATCTTCCTCAGGTTCTTTACATGTCACAGTACATCTTCCTCAGGTTCTTTACATGTCACAGTCCATCTTCCTCGGGTGCTTTACATGTCACAGTCCATCTTCCTCGGGTGCTTTACATGTCAGAGTACCTCCAAACTACTTATGTAACCTTTATAGATTTAAATGTTCTGCATTGTTATTGCTAATGGTTTTTCTAATTCCATATTTTGCGAGTTAAATTGAGAATTGTAATATTTGTTATCATTGTGTCCTTTTTCTGATGCACGTGAGATGAAGGTAAAGTCGCTGTTTCGGAGTCTGAAGAGACAATTGTGTAGAAGTGGAGCTCATCTCCATCTGCTCCCCCCTGAGGAACGTTGGGAATCTAAATCTTTTTGGGATGAAGTCGTTTGGTTGGGTTAGCGTGATACACTTTGCACGCTAAGATGCAACGAGACTTGATGCACTCGGGCCTTTGTGACAACTGCATCCATGCTAATGTAGCATTTGCATCTTTGCTCCGTGGCTTGTGGCTAGCCCAGTAAAGTCAAATTCTGGATTGTCACATGCACAGAGTGCCAGCAGCAGTGTTCTAGCTGTGCAGGTGCTAAATGTGCAAGCAGAAGAGTCAGAAGAGTCAGGCAGACTGACCAGAAGTTAACACTGAGTCAATCCGTGAACTGGTAAGAAGAGACGTTACTCAGGTGGTCCCGAGCCAGTTCATTGCTCCAGATCTGACCCCAACATTAAAAACAAAGTGTGGATCCTATAGTCTGCTGGTAGACAGCACGGTGCTGACTGGACCTACTCTAAAGTCTTGGGATCAAAGCTGCTTTGTTCATTTGAACTAAAGAGTTAGGGTTAGCTGCACCGTAGCCTTCACCGTTGTATAGACCCCTTAGCAGAAGCTGCTTGGCCAACATGGAACCTGAAGTGCTGCCCCAGTCGTCCATAGGACGTCACAATGCTGAGAGGAAGCAGGAAGGGTGTTGAGAAAGGAGGTCACATTACGTGCACTGTAAGGGGGGTGCTCAGCCTGTACGAGTGGAGGCATTGCCTGAGAGCACAGTCCTCCCACTGGCTTTAGCTCTGACTGGTTTGGACCCAGACCGGGTACTCGAGAGGGTTAGGGTTGCTCTGTGGAGGCTAGGGTTAGGGTTGCTCTGTGGAGGCGAGGGTTGGGGTTGCTCTGTGGAGGCGAGGGTTGGGGTTGCTCTGTGGAGGCGAGGGTTGGGGTTGCTCTGTGGAGGCGAGGGTTGGGGTTGCTCTGTGGAGGCGAGGGTTGGGGTTGCTCTGTGTTACACACATAAATGTGTGTAACATGTTCACCTCACACATCCAGCTAAGTCTGTGTCTGCTAATATCCCTCGGTCTACGTAGCCGTTCCTGGATCTTCCTGAAACTGGCCTGATATTAACTGATAGGTTTGTTGTAGAACCTGTTTCATTGTCTTAAAGAGGTCAGCATCCTGGACCTGGACAGGGAGCTGGTTCCACAGCCCCTGGACACCTACCTTGGGAGGTGTTCCAGGCATATGTTAAAGCCCTGGGAACACCTTGGATTCTCCCTGAAGAGCTGGAGGACGTCTCCAGGGAGAGGAAAGTCTGGGTGTTCAGGCTGCTGTCCTGGTATTAGAGAAGCGGCAGAAAGTGGATGTTTGGGTACGTTTGGGGGTCAGGGTTAGAGTTAAAAACATCTCAGAAAAGTCATTTAAGCATCATGTGATTCTAAGGAATGCCATGTAAACATGAATTGAACCTGACTGGTCGGTTAGAATGAGCTTTAATCTGTTGCAGATGTGCTGGTGGTGTCAGATCAAGTCACACTATTGGTCGTTAGCTGCTGTAGCGCGAGCTGTTAACCAGTCTAAGTAGGCACACTAAATAAACCAGGGCACCGAGACAGGATATTTAGGTTCATAACTCCTATAACACGACTGTCTACAACATGTTGGCTACATAGTCTTGTATAATGGAGGGCTTTTAGTCCTCATAACAGATGACAGAAGTCCACCTAATTCATCAGTCACATCAACTAACCTTACTGAGCTCAGTAAAATGCTAGCTCTAGCCCTAATTCTAACCCTAACCCTCTAACCCTAACCCCCTAACCCTCTAACCCTAACCCCCAAACCCTAACCCTCTAACCCCCTAACCCTCTAACCCTAACCCCCAACCTTAACCCTCTAACCCTAACCCCCTAACCCTCTAACCCTAACCCCCAAACCCTAACCCTCTAACCCTAACCCTCTAACCCCCTAACCCTCTAACCCTAACCCCCAACCTTAACCCTCTAACCCTAACCCCCAATCCTAACCCTCTAACCCCAACCCTAACCCTCTAACCCCTAACCCTCACTGTTGACTCTGCAGCAGACTTGATCACATTTATGATGCTCAAGGGCGAATTTTCCATCAAATGTTGCTGCATAAAGCACAGTTTGAGTTTTGACAGTGTAGGGTGACGTTCATACCCCCCCTGGTGGGGGGTTCAAGTTCAGCATGGTGTTGAAGGGGTCATATGATACAACATACAGTAACAATAGACATAAAGGGCTTGTGGTGGCTCTACGCCGCCATGAAATGACATCATTGATGCTAAAGTGATGCGCCGATGATACTGGGAAACAATTTTGAACAAACATTACAGTTTTCCAGATAAGCATTTCAACAGTAGTTGGGGATATTTGAGGATGGTCGTGAGCTCGTCTTTACTCTTCCACCGCTACTGAGAATACATTCCATTACAGTAGCAGCAGCGTCTTCTGGGCTTTAGCTTTGTGGCTAATTAGGCTACATTTCGTACGGCGGCCTATGAAAAGAAACATGACCCAGTTAAGGCCGTCTCTGGGGTTGGACTGAAACAGGCCTGAGTATTAACAGGTAATATTTGCTTGCTTTTGTCTGGGCAAATATTAATTATTCTTGTCTTAAAAGGTGAAGAAACTAATGCTATACCAGATTTTGATGTGGACATTGAGATATTACAAAATTTGGAATCACAGATGATGGAAGTACAACTACACACATATATATATACATATATATGTGTGTGTGTGTGTGTGTGTGTGTGTGTGTGTGTGTGAGCTACAGTTCTGCATAAAACACAAGCAATCGTAGAGACAAACTTGGCTAACTCTACTAACCCTAACCCTCCTGACCCTACTGACCCTAACCCTACTGACCCTAACCCTTCTGACCCTAACCCTACTGACCCTTCTGACCCTAACCCCACTGACCCTACTAACCCTGACCCTACTAACCCTAACCCCACTGACCCTAACCCTACTGACCCTACTAACCCTAACCCTACTGACCCTAACCCTTCTGACCCTAACCCTACTGACCCTTCTGACCCTAACCCTACTGACCCTACTAACCCTAACCCTACTAACCCTAACCCCACTGACCCTAACCCTACTGACCCTACTAACCCTAACCCTACTGACCCTTCTGACCCTAACCCTACTGACCCTACTAACCCTAACCCTACTGACCCTGACCCTACTGACCCTGACCCTACTAACCCTAACCCTACTAACCCTAACCCCACTGACCCTAACCCTACTGACCCTACTGACCCTAACCCTACTGACCCTACTAACCCTAACCCTACTGACCCTACTAACCCTAACCCTACTGACCCTAACCCTACTGACCCTAACCCTACTGACCCTACTAACCCTAACCCCACTGACCCTAACGGGCTTTGGTTGCCCCCAGCATGGATGACTCCAGACATGAATACTAAAGTGTGCCCCATGCCCCGACCTCTGACCCTCATGGGTGAGAGGGACCTGCAGAACTGACTGGTGACTGCTGTTATCTAACCCTCCACTTCTCAGTCCTCCCAACTGTCAGTTCTGTCTGTCATCTCTGAGTCTCTGTCTCAGTATGCTAGGCTGTTAGCATCGCCATGCTTGTTTTCTGTTGTCAGTGTTGTTGGTGTGTGTGTGTGTGTGTGTGTGTGAGCTGTTGACCTGTTGACCTGTTGTGTCAGATAACAAAGAGATGGAATCCTGCTTTTCTAAAGATGGCTCATCATGCTGCTGAACATAACGTCCACTGAGGTATATAGTGGTCTACAGGTGTATACCTGCTGGAGCTCATCCATCTCCCATCATGTCTGTGTGATACGAGGCACCAATATCACTCAGACCAACACATTTACGTGCGCTTCAGGTGTCCAGCAACAGTCCTGGGTGTCTTGTGTTGCTCGGGTCATGAAGAGAAGCTCTGGATCTTCTGGTGGTGGCTGCACTCATCTGCTCTGTTAGCAGAGCCTTGCTGAGCTCTTGTCTGCTGAAGCTGAGCAGTGTACGCATCTCCTGGTTGTGGTTCTGCCCCACAGTGCTGACCTTTCTCCACAAGCTGCAGGTATAGAAATGTGCTGTGAGCTTTCTTGAGCAGGACGTCCTTCACATGTGCACCATATGTGCACGTTTGCTTGGTTTGGTTGAAAAGTGGGGTCAAAATTCTGATGACAACATCCGTGTTGACAACATGTGTGGTGAGATGTTCAGAACAGGACAGGTGGATACGTCAGCGTCATCACATAGGTTGGTTAGTCAGCCACGATAACCCTTTGACCCGCGTCCACCAGCCTTTGTCGGAAGGCTTTTCATTGGTCACACTCTTTTAACCCTAACCCTTATCCCAGAGCTCTGGAGCTGCACCTGCTCCACCTTCTTTGTTCCTCTTCCTTTGTTCCTCTTCCTTTGCTGCCTTCTCTTCTCCTCCACTGATCTAGAGGGCACCTCTGAGGGCACCTGATCTAGAGGGCACCTCTGAGGGCACCTCTGAGGGCACCTCTGAGGGCACCTGATCTAGAGGGCACCTCTGAGGGCACCTGATCTAGAGGGCACCTCTGAGGGCACCTCTGAGGGCACCTGATCTAGAGGGCACCTCTGAGGGCACCTGATCTAGAGGGCACCTCTGAGGGCACCTGATCTAGAGGGCACCTCTGAGGGCTCCTGATCTAGAGGGCACCTCTGAGGGCTCCTGATCTAGAGGGCACCTCTGAGGGCTCCTGATCTAGAGGGCACCTCTGAGGGCTCCTGATCTAGAGGGCACCTCTGAGGGCTCCTGATCTAGAGGGCACCTCTGAGGGCTCCTGATCTAGAGGGCACCTCTGAGGTAGTTCACAGCCTCTCACTAACGGCCCAGAGAAATGTTTAAACCAAGGTGGTTTCATTGTAAATCCAACAATCATCGGCACTCAGGTGAGGTGTGAGATGACGAGTTACTTTAGATTTCCAACCGTACTCATTGGAGATCTGCGCTGCTCCAACCTGAAGACGACATTGGTCAGAATCTCAGGGTTCAGCGACGACCCTGGCCACCTCAGAGGGGGGAGCAGGTCCACCTTTCCTGTAGGAGCTGCTCTTATTCTCTTGCTCTTCTGATGTGTGGCCTAAATCTCTGTGATAGAGCCATCCATTGTTACCTGACCTGCCCACCGGAGCCCAAGCTAGCTAACGCTGCAGACCACAGAAGCCTAGAGGTGGTTTGTGCTGCTGGATCCAGCAGCTAACGGGGAAATCCCAAAAGGAGAGTTGAGCCTTGCTCTAATTGATGCAATGAATAAACAACTGCAGCCTGGTGCTGCCAGAGATGAGAGGATAAGTGTGTGTGTGCGCGTGCACGTGCGTGCTACAGCACACAGAGCTTAAACAATAAGCTGTCACCACTACCCTTCCTCCTCCTGCTCTCTCCATCTAGCAGCGTCCCACTAATGGAGGGAGGAGAAGGGCGGTTTTCTCTCCCTCTTCCTTTCTTTCTTCTACTTCCTGCCTGGCTGCTTTTCTAATCCGCCGTTGTTGGTGAGCAGAGCCTGGTTACGTCAGAGGAGCAGACCGTGGGCCCGCTGTCGCTTCTGTCTTCTTCCTGCTTGGTTCTTTATGTGGGCTGATGGTTCTGGAGGGTGACTGGAGTAGAGGCGGGCGGCTACATGGGCCGTTTATAACCCTAACCCTGACCCTAACCCTAAACCCAACCCTGACCCCTAACCCCTGACCCCAACCCTGACCCTAAACCCAACCCTGACCCTGATCAATACTGAGTCAGGATCCCAATATCTTCACATCTCCATTGAGGTGTTTCACATGTATTTATAACTCAGAGCAGAGCCAGAGGGGCCAGAGGGGCCAGGTGCCGGACAGCAGTGCGTTGTCCCAGAATCAGTTATTGTTCAGTGTGAAAGATTTGAAAATGCTCGAGTGTTCCCAGCCTTGGAGGCTCATTTTCACGTGTGTGTTTGACGTGTGTGTTTGACGTGTGTGTTTGAGTCCATCGACCCAGGTGCTGAATGGTGTCTGTAACTTACTGTCGACCTCCTCACAGAAGAGTCTGAGACCCTGACCCTAAACCCAACCCTGACCCTGACCCCTGACCCTGACCCTGACCCCGGCGTGCTGAGGAAGGCTCCGTGTGGGACGCTCTGTTGCAACGCTGAGCCGTGTGTGTGGAGTTCACTTCCTGTGTGTTCCTTTGAAACGGTCACGTGCTGGAGTGTGTTTGGGTTCTGCATCCAGGCTGATGATGGTTGATGGTTAACTCTCACTTTACAGTGACAAAGGACACATTTGCTAATATCTACCGTTACAAAGCTGTTTCCATGGCAACAACACAGCTCTGCATTGATCTGGACTCATTCTAAAGCCTTTAGGAGCCCAACTAGAGGGCAGAAAATGGAGCAGAAACTAAATTAGATTTCTAGTCAGAAATTCTCGCAGCTCCACTTTTCCTGCGTCAGTAATGTGAGATGGTCCCTCTGTCAAACACCTGCACGTCGGCCTTGTGTGTGCCGCCCGTGTGCGGCGCCTGTGCGCCGCCCGTGTGCCGCCCGTGTGCGCCGCCCGTGTGCCGCCCGTCTGCGCCGCCCGTGTGCCGCCCGTGTGCCGCCCGTGTGCGCCGCCCGTGTGCCGCCCGTGTGCCGCCCGTCTGCGCCGCCCGTGTGCCGCCCGTGTGCCGCCCGTGTGCGCCGCCCGTGTGCCGCCCGTCTGCGCCGCCCGTGTGCCGCCCGTGTGCGCCGCCCGTGTGCGCCGCCCGTGTGCCGCCCGTGTGCCGCCCGTCTGCGCCGCCCGTGTGCCGCCCGTGTGCCGCCCGTCTGCGCCGCCCGTGTGCGCCGCCCGTGTGCCGCCCGTGTGCGTCGCCCGTGTGCCGCCTGTGTGCGCCGCCCGTGCGCCGCCTGTGTGCTCGTGGTGTTGGATTAGTGAACCGTTGGTGGGGGGGAAGGGGGTCATCTTTGAGGAGCACAGCAGTCTACGCTCTCGACGCTAGTCACCACACTGGAAGGCCGCCTCCATGCTGACCCTAACCATGCTAACCCTAACCATGCTGACCCTAACCATGCTAACCCTAACCATGCTAACCCTAACCATGCTGACCCTAACCATGCTGACCCTAACCATGCTAACCCTAACCATGCTGACCCTAACCATGCTGACCCTAACCATGCTAACCCTAACCATGCTAACCCTAACTATGCTTACCCTAATCCTAACCATGCTAACCCTAACATGTTAATCCTAACCATGCTAACCCTAACTATGCTAACCCTAATCCTAACCATGCTAACCCTAACCATGTTAATCCTAACCATGGTAACCCTCGGCCTTGTTCAGATTTCAGGATAACAAACCCTTAGTTAACCGTTAGGGTTAGGTTAATGGTTAACTATGGGTTAACCATTAACCTAACCCTAACTGTGAAAAGTTTGATATTCTCTCCTAGCCGTGGTCGTACGTGGGGTCACCAGATCATAACGATAGTCATAACGAATCATCACACTAACGAGGGTCAGCGCTCCAGCCATCATGGAGACGGGGGTGTGACTAAAACCAGCCAGCAGCTGTTATCAGGTTAACTTGAATGGTGAACAAATGTAATGAAAAGAGTGGTGTAGAAAGTTGCTCAGTTTTCCCAGAATGCTTTGGGGATTTTCTTTCTGGACTGTGCTGCCCTCAGGGTGCTGCTGGGCCTTGGATATATTTGGCTCGGCCGGCGTGCGGCGGTCTGCAATTAGGCCTTTTCCTGATTCAACACAGGATATGGCGCTCTGACAAACATCGCCATAGATCCCCTGGAGCTAGCAGCGCAGCTAGCCTTAACCATAACCCAGCTAGCCACTTCCTGTTTTGAAATTTCCTGTTCTCTTCACTGGAAGAGATGCTTGTGTCAACTGCTGATACGCAGCCTCTGAACTGGGATGTTCCTCGTCCTGTAGTAGTTCTTCATGCTAGTTAGGGTTAGGGTTAGATCACCCAGACGGTTAGGGTTAGATCACCCAGACGGTTAGGGTTAGATCACCCAGACGGTTAGGGTTAGATCACCCAGACGGTTAGGGTTAGGGTTAGATCACCCAGACGGTTAGGGTTAGGGTTAGATCACCCAGACGGTTAGGGTTAGGGTTAGATCACCCAGACGGTTAGGGTTAGGGTTAGATCACCCAGACGGTTAGGGTTAGATCACCCAGACGGTTAGGGTTAGATCACCCAGACGGTTAGGGTTAGATCACCCAGACGGTTAGGGTTAGATCACCCAGACGGTTAGGGTTAGGGTTAGATCACCCCTTTTCTTTCTGGACTGTGCTGCCCTCAGGGTGCTGCTGGGCCTTGGATATATTTGGCTCGGCCGGCGTGCGGCGGTCTGCAATTAGGCCTTTTCCTGATTCAACACAGGATATGGCGCTCTGACAAACATCGCCATAGATCCCCTGGAGCTAGCAGCGCTGCTAGCCTTAACCATAACCCAGCTAGCCACTTCCTGTTTTGAAATTTCCTGTTCTCTTCACTGGAAGAGATGCTTGTGTCAACTGCTGATACGCAGCCTCTGAACTGGGATGTTCCTCGTCCTGTAGTAGTTCTTCATGCTAGTTAGGGTTAGGGTTAGATCACCCAGACGGTTAGGGTTAGATCACCCAGACGGTTAGGGTTAGGGTTAGGGTTAGATCACCCAGACGGTTAGGGTTAGATCACCCAGACGGTTAGGGTTAGGGTTAGGGTTAGATCACCCAGACGGTTAGGGTTAGATCACCCAGACGGTTAGGGTTAGGGTTAGGGTTAGATCACCCAGACGGTTAGGGTTAGATCACCCAGACGGTTAGGGTTAGGGTTAGATCACCCAGATGGTTAGCGTTAGATCACCCAGATGGTTAGGGTTAGATCACCCAGACGGTTAGGGTTAGATCACCCAGACGGTTAGGGTTAGATCACCCAGACGGTTAGGGTTAGATCACCCAGACGGTTAGGGTTAGGGTTAGATCACCCAGACGGTTAGGGTTAGGGTTAGATCACCCAGACGGTTAGGGTTAGATCACCCAGACGGTTAGGGTTAGGGTTAGATCACCCAGACGGTTAGGGTTAGGGTTAGATCACCCAGATGGTTAGGGTTAGATCACCCAGACGGTTAGGGTTAGGGTTAGATCACCCAGATGGTTAGGGTTAGATCACCCAGATGGTTAGGGTTAGGGTTAGATCACCCAGATGGTTAGGGTTAGGGTTAGATCACCCAGACGGTTAGGGTTAGATCACCCAGACGGTTAGGGTTAGATCACCCAGACGGTTAGGGTTAGGGTTAGATCACCCAGACGGTTAGGGTTAGATCACCCAGACGGTTAGGGTTAGATCACCCAGATGGTTAGGGTTAGATCACCCAGACGGTGAAGAACTGCTTCAGATGCAGATTCAGACCAGTTGTGTCCAGACCTGTCTAATTTTTGTCAGGATAATTGAAGAAGGCCAAATGTTAGGGGTTAGGGTTCCTGTAGTCAGGGTTAGGGTTCCTGTAGTCAGGGTTAGGGTTCCTGTAGTCAGGGTTAGGGTTAGGGTTCCTGTAGTCAGGGTTAGGGCTCCTGTAGTCAGGGTTAGGGTTCCTGTAGTCAGGGTTAGGGTTCCTGTAGTCAGCTACTCTTTAGGGTTAGGGTTCCTGTAGTCAGGGTTAGGGTTCCTGTAGTCAGCTACTCTACAGGGTTAGGGTTAGGGTTCCTGTAGTCAGGGTTAGGGTTCCTGTAGTCAGCTACTCTACAGGGTTAGGGTTAGGGTTCCTGTAGTCAGGGTTAGGGCTCCTGTAGTCAGGGTTAGGGTTCCTGTAGTCAGGGTTAGGGTTCCTGTAGTCAGCTACTCTACAGGGTTAGGGTTAGGGTTCCTGTAGTCAGGGTTAGGGCTCCTGTAGTCAGGGTTAGGGTTCCTGTAGTCAGGGTTAGGGTTCCTGTAGTCAGGGTTAGGGTTCCTGTAGTCAGGGTTAGGGCTCCTGTAGTCAGGGTTAGGGTTCCTGTAGTCAGGGTTAGGGTTAGGGTTCCTGTAGTCAGGGTTAGGGCTCCTGTAGTCAGGGTTAGGGTTCCTGTAGTCAGGGTTAGGGTTCCTGTAGTCAGGGTTAGGGTTAGGGTTCCTGTAGTCAGGGTTAGGGCTCCTGTAGTCAGGGTTAGGGCTCCTGTAGTCAGGGTTAGGGTTCCTGTAGTCAGCTACTCTACAGGGTTAGGGTTAGGGTTCCTGTAGTCAGGGTTAGGGCTCCTGTAGTCAGGGTTAGGGTTCCTGTAGTCAGGGTTAGGGTTCCTGTAGTCAGCTACTCTACAGGGTTAGGGTTAGGGTTCCTGTAGTCAGGGTTAGGGTTCCTGTAGTCAGGGTTAGGGCTCCTGTAGTCAGGGTTAGGGTTCCTGTAGTCAGGGTTAGGGTTCCTGTAGTCAGGGTTAGGGCTCCTGTAGTCAGGGTTAGGGTTCCTGTAGTCAGGGTTAGGGTTAGGGTTCCTGTAGTCAGGGTTAGGGCTCCTGTAGTCAGGGTTAGGGTTCCTGTAGTTAGGGTTAGGGTTCCTGTAGTCAGGGTTAGGGTTAGGGTTCCTGTAGTCAGGGTTAGGGTTCCTGTAGTCAGGGTTAGGGTTAGGGTTCCTGTAGTCAGGGTTAGGGTTCCTGTAGTCAGGGTTAGGGCTCCTGTAGTCAGGGCTAGGGCTCCTGTAGTCAGGGTTAGGGTTAGGGTTCCTGTAGTCAGGGTTAGGGTTCCTGTAGTCAGGGTTAGGGCTCCTGTAGTCAGGGTTAGGGCTCCTGTAGCCAGGGTTAGGGTTCCTGTAGTCAGGGTTAGGGTTCCTGTAGTCAGGGTTAGGGCTCCTGTAGTCAGGGTTAGGGCTCCTGTAGTCAGGGTTAGGGTTAGGGTTCCTGTAGTCAGGGTTAGGGTTCCTGTAGTCAGGGTTAGGGCTCCTGTAGTCAGGGTTAGGGTTCCTGTAGTCAGGGTTAGGGTTCCTGTAGTCAGGGTTAGGGCTCCTGTAGTCAGGGTTAGGGTTAGGGCTCCTGTAGTCAGGGTTAGGGTTCCTGTAGTCAGGGTTAGGGTTCCTGTAGTCAGCTACTCTACAGGGTTAGGGTTAGGGTTCCTGTAGTCAGGGTTAGGGTTAGGGTTCCTGTAGTCAGGGTTAGGGCTCCTGTAGTCAGGGTTAGGGTTCCTGTAGTTAGGGTTAGGGTTCCTGTAGTCAGGGTTAGGGCTCCTGTAGTCAGGGTTAGGGCTCCTGTAGTCAGGGTTAGGGTTCCTGTAGTCAGGGTTAGGGTTCCTGTAGTCAGGGTTAGGGTTCCTGTAGTCAGCTACTCTACAGGGTTAGGGTTAGGGTTCCTGTAGTCAGGGTTAGGGTTCCTGTAGTCAGGGTTAGGGTTCCTGTAGTCAGGGTTAGGGCTCCTGTAGTCAGGGTTAGGGCTCCTGTAGTCAGGGTTAGGGCTCCTGTAGTCAGGGTTAGGGTTCCTGTAGTCAGGGTTAGGGTTCCTGTAGTCAGCTACTCTACAGGGTTAGGGTTAGGGTTCCTGTAGTCAGGGTTAGGGTTCCTGTAGTCAGGGTTAGGGTTAGGGTTCCTGTAGTCAGGGTTAGGGCTCCTGTAGTCAGGGTTAGGGTTCCTGTAGTCAGGGTTAGGGTTCCTGTAGTCAGGGTTAGGGTTCCTGTAGTCAGCTACTCTTTAGGGTTAGGGTTCCTGTAGTCAGGGTTAGGGTTAGGGCTCCTGTAGTCAGGGTTAGGGTTAGGGTTCCTGTAGTCAGGGTTAGGGTTCCTGTAGTCAGCTACTCTTTAGGGTTAGGGTTCCTGTAGTCAGGGTTAGGGTTAGGGCTCCTGTAGTCAGGGTTAGGGCTCCTGTAGTCAGGGTTAGGGCTCCTGTAGTCAGGGTTAGGGTTCCTGTAGTCAGGGTTAGGGCCTGTTTTCAAAGGTTAGCCCCCAAAATGCTGAACTGTTATCTGTGTTTTCTCATCCCAGCTCTGATGGTACACGCTGACCGGTGAAGCTGCTGGACTCCTGACTCCACAATCCCTTCATCATGTCTGGGATGCATGTAAGTAGGATCTTCTCACGTGGACTCGGAATCACCACATCACCATGCAGAAGTTCTTGGGTTCCTGTCCTGAGGAGCTCTGCTTGGCTCAGAATTGGGGCATTGACCTTTGCCAAAGGTCATGCATGTAAGCGTCGGATGTTCAACCAGCCAGTTAGACGACAAGATCTAAAGTATTTGCATTTTCTTTGATTTGAATTTTGTGACTGTCATGTGACCATGAGCCCTTTACCTCTGCAGGTGCCATGGTCCACCGGAACAGAGTGTGTAGCCAAGTACAACTTCCAGACTGCCAATGAACAGGACCTGCCTTTCTGTAAAGGAGACGTGTTGACTATTATTGGAGTCACCAGGGTAAGAGCGGCCCAGTCCGGCCCCCACAGCTGTCAGCCATGGTGCTCTCAGGGAGGGACCGTCCCTCAGCACCAGTCCCTCAGCACCAGTCCCTCAGCACCAGTCCCTCAGCACCAGTCCCTCAGCACCAGTCCCTCAGCACCAGTCCCTCAGCACATCACATCCCAAACTCAGGATTCAGGGCTGTAATGTTGCCTGGAACCACACAAACCTTTAGAACATGCGAGCTTCCAAAGCAGAACCACACTTCTCACATCAGTCTCATGGAACTGAGCCAGTAAAAACAGCTGCTTCTGTTTGGCTTCAAAGCATCTGAAGAATTACACGAATTTGCATATTTTGCTGTTGGAGCTCAGGTGGCTTCCAACGCGCTCAGGTCCAGGGACGCGCTCAGGTCCAGGGACGCGCTCAGGTCCAGGGACGCGCTCAGGTCCAGGGACGCGCTCAGGTCCAGGGACGCGCTCAGGTCCAGGGATGCGCTCAGGTCCAGGGACGCGCTCACGTCCAGGGACGCGCTCACGTCCAGGAGCTCGCTCACGTCCAGGGACGCGCTCAGGTCCAGGGACGCGCTCACGTCCAGGGACGCGCTCAGGTCCAGGGACGCGCTCACGTCCAGGAGCTCGCTCACGTCCAGGGACGCGCTCAGGTCCAGGGACGCGCTCAGGTCCAGGGACGCGCTCAGGTCCAGGGACGCGCTCAGGTCCAGGGACGCGCTCACGTCCAGGGACGCGCTCAGGTCCAGGGACGCGCTCACGTCCAGGAGCTCGCTCACGTCCAGGGACGCGCTCAGGTCCAGGGACGCGCTCAGGTCCAGGGACGCGCTCAGGTCCAGGGACGCGCTCAGGTCCAGGGACGCGCTCACGTCCAGGAGCTCGCTCACGTCCAGGGACGCGCTCACGTCCAGGGACGCGCTCGCTCACGTCCAGGGACGCGCTCGCTCACGTCCAGGAGCTCGCTCACGTCCAGGGACGCGCTCGCTCACGTCCAGGAGCTCGCTCACGTCCAGGGACGCGCTCACGTCCAGGGACGCGCTCGCTCACGTCCAGGAGCTCGCTCACGTCCAGGAGCTCGCTCACGTCCAGGGACGCGCTCAGGTCCAGGGACGCGCTCAGGTCCAGGGACGCGCTCAGGTCCAGGGACGCGCTCACGTCCAGGAGCTCGCTCACGTCCAGGGACGCGCTCACGTCCAGGGACGCGCTCGCTCACGTCCAGGGACGCGCTCGCTCACGTCCAGGAGCTCGCTCACGTCCAGGGACGCGCTCGCTCACGTCCAGGAGCTCGCTCACGTCCAGGGACGCGCTCACGTCCAGGGACGCGCTCGCTCACGTCCAGGAGCTCGCTCACGTCCAGGAGCTCGCTCACGTCCAGGGACGCGCTCATGTCCAGGGACGCGCTCGCTCACGTCCAGGGACGCGCTCGCTCACGTCCAGGGACGCGCTCGCTCACGTCCAGGGACGCGCTCGCTCACGTCCAGGAGCTCGCTCACGTCCAGGAGCTCGCTCACGTCCAGGGACGCGCTCACGTCCAGGAGCTCGCTCACGTCCAGGGACGCGCTCACGTCCAGGGACGCGCTCACGTCCAGGAGCTCGCTCACGTCCAGGAGCTCGCTCACGTCCAGGGACGCGCTCACGTCCAGGGGCTCGCTCACGTCCAAGAGCTCGCTCACGTCCAGGAGCTCGCTCACGTCCAGGAGCTCGCTCACGTCCAGGGACGCGCTCACGTCCAGGGACGCGCTCACGTCCAGGGGCTCGCTCACGTCCAGGGACGCGCTCACGTCCAGGAGCTCGCTCACGTCCAGGGACGCGCTCACGTCCAGGAGCGCGCTCACGTCCTGATCAATGATGGTTCCTGGACAGGTTCCACCGACCCAAAACACATGGTGTTATAATGGTCATAATGGAGGTGTCAACGAGACCATGAGCCCAAAGAGAGCAGCAAGGTTCCTGGTCCAGACCTCCATCCTGGAGGGACCAGCCCAGGCCCCAGACCTTAGACCAGGACACAACACCTGTCGGTTAATTGATGTCATGAAGACGTTCCGTCCTCTTTTTACCGCTCCAGTTTCCTCTTTTTGCATCTTAAAGCTGGACTTTGAGCCTCCTTTAGATCCAACAGTGTAAAATGCAAATTCTTTACATTTTTCAACTGGTCTCACAGTTCCAGTAATCTGGAATGTGGTCTCACGTGGTCCTGCAAAGGTTCAGATGGGAGGTGTGCCGCTCCAGCAGTGGTCCAGGCTGACCCAAGACCCAGAACCAGCACCAGTATCCAGATTATCTAAAAGTCTCACCCTTCAGAACGGGTCCAAGATGCAGTTTGATGAGATGTGCAGCTGGTTATGGAGGCACAGGATTCATCCTATGGAAGCTTCAGCTCGTCTGAATCAGTCCCCCTTAATACTGTGCTTCTGTGACAGGATCCAAACTGGTACCGGGCCAGAAACACGGTGGGCAGAGAGGGCACCATCCCAGCTAACTATGTCCAGAAGAGGGAGGGGGTGAAGTCCGGAGGGAAGCTCAGCCTCATGCCGTAAGTACCACACAGCATGTCCACCTGGGTCAGGGAACGTTCTCAGACATCCAGGTCCAACAGAATTCTTGGCTTAAGCAAAGGGTTCTGAACCCTGTCCTGGGTCCAGCCTCCAGCTACACCCAAAAGATAAGAGATGGAGGCTGGACCCTGTCCTGGGTCCAGGGGTTAGGGTTAAGGTTAGGAGCTAGGGGTTAGAGCTAGGGGTTAGGGTTTACAGTTAGGGGTTAGGAGTTAGGGTTTACAGTTAGGGGTTAGGGGTTAGGAGTTAGGGGTTAGGAGCTAGGGGTTAGGGGTTAAGGTTAGGAGCTAGGGGTTAGGAGTCGGAGTTAGGGGTTAGGAGTCAGAGTTAGGGGTTAGGAGTTAGGGTTAGGAGCTAGGGGTTAGGGTTTACAGTTAGGGGTTAGGAGTTAGGGTTTACAGTTAGGGGTTAGGAGTCAGAGTTAGGGGTTAGGAGTTAGGGGTTAGGAGCTAGGGGTTAGGGGTTAAGGTTAGGAGCTAGGGGTTAGGAGTTGGAGTTAGGGGTTAGGAGTTAGGGTTAGGGGTTAAGGTTAGGAGCTAGGGGTTAGGAGTCAGAGTTAGGGGTTAGGAGTTAGGGTTAGGAGCTAGGGGTTAGGGTTTACAGTTAGGGGTTAGGAGTCAGAGTTAGGGGTTAGGAGTTAGAGGGTTAGGAGCTAGGGGTTAGGAGTCGGAGTTAGGGGTTAGGAGTTAGGGTTAGGGGTTAAGGTTAGGAGCTAGGAGTCAGAGCTAGGGGTTAGAGCTAGGGGTTAGGGTTTACAGTTAGGGGTTAGGAGCTAGGGGTTAGGAGTCAGAGTTAGGGGTTAGGAGCTAGGGGTTTGGGGTTAAGGTTAGGAGCTAGGGGTTAGGGGTTAAGGTTAGGAGCTAGGGGTTAGGGTTTACAGTTAGGGGTTTGGAGTTAGGGGTTTGGAGTTAGGGGTTTGGAGTCAGAGCTAGGGGTTAGAGCTAGGGGTTAGGGTTTACAGTTAGGGGTTAGGGGTTAGGAGTTAGGGGTTAGGAGTTAGGAGTTAGGGGTTAGGAGCTAGGGGTTAGGAGCTAGGGGTTAGGGGTTAAGGTTAGGAGCTAGGGGTTAGAGCTAGGGTTTAGGGTTTACAGTTAGGGGTTAGGAGTTAGGGGTTAGGAGTTAGGGGTTAGGAGTTAGGGGTTAGGAGCTAGGGGTTAGGAGCTAGGGGTTAGGGGTTAAGGTTAGGAGCTAGGGGTTAGAGCTAGGGTTTAGGGTTTACAGTTAGGGGTTAGGAGTTAGGGTTTACAGTTAGGGGTTAGGAGTTAGGGGTTAGGAGTTAGGGGTTAGGAGTTAGGGGTTAGGAGCTAGGGGTTAGGAGTTAGGGGTTAGGAGCTAGGGGTTAGGAGCTAGGGGTTAGGGGTTAGGGGTTAAGGTTAGGAGCTAGGGGTTAGAGCTAGGGTTTAGGGTTTACAGTTAGGGGTTAGGAGTTAGGGTTTACAGTTAGGGGTTAGGGGTTAGGAGTTAGGGGTTAGGAGTTAGGGGTTAGGAGCTAGGGGTTAGGGGTTAAGGTTAGGAGCTAGGGGTTAGGAGTCGGAGTTAGGGGTTAGGAGTCAGAGTTAGGGGTTAGGAGTTAGGAGTTAGGGTTAGGAGCTAGGGGTTAGGGTTTACAGTTAGGGGTTAGGAGTTAGGGGTTAGGAGTCAGAGTTAGGGGTTAGGAGTTAGGGGTTAGGAGCTAGGGGTTAGGGGTTAAGGTTAGGAGCTAGGGGTTAGGAGTTGGAGTTAGGGGTTAGGAGTTAGGGTTAGGGGTTAAGGTTAGGAGCTAGGGGTTAGGAGTCAGAGTTAGGGGTTAGGAGTTAGGGTTAGGAGCTAGGGGTTAGGGTTTACAGTTAGGGGTTAGGAGTCAGAGTTAGGGGTTAGGAGTTAGAGGGTTAGGAGCTAGGGGTTAGGAGTTGGAGTTAGGGGTTAGGAGTTAGGGTTAGGGGTTAAGGTTAGGAGCTAGGGGTTAGGAGTCGGAGTTAGGGGTTAGGAGTCAGAGTTAGGGGTTAGGAGTTAGGGTTAGGAGCTAGGGGTTAGGGTTTACAGTTAGGGGTTAGGAGTTAGGGTTTACAGTTAGGGGTTAGGAGTCAGAGTTAGGGGTTAGGAGTTAGGGGTTAGGAGCTAGGGGTTAGGGGTTAAGGTTAGGAGCTAGGGGTTAGGAGTTGGAGTTAGGGGTTAGGAGTTAGGGTTAGGGGTTAAGGTTAGGAGCTAGGGGTTAGGAGTCAGAGTTAGGGGTTAGGAGTTAGGGTTAGGAGCTAGGGGTTAGGGTTTACAGTTAGGGGTTAGGAGTCAGAGTTAGGGGTTAGGAGTTAGAGGGTTAGGAGCTAGGGGTTAGGAGTCGGAGTTAGGGGTTAGGAGTTAGGGTTAGGGGTTAAGGTTAGGAGCTAGGAGTCAGAGCTAGGGGTTAGAGCTAGGGGTTAGGGTTTACAGTTAGGGGTTAGGAGCTAGGGGTTAGGAGTCAGAGTTAGGGGTTAGGAGCTAGGGGTTTGGGGTTAAGGTTAGGAGCTAGGGGTTAGGGGTTAAGGTTAGGAGCTAGGGGTTAGGGTTTACAGTTAGGGGTTTGGAGTTAGGGGTTTGGAGTTAGGGGTTTGGAGTCAGAGCTAGGGGTTAGAGCTAGGGGTTAGGGTTTACAGTTAGGGGTTAGGAGTCAGAGTTAGGGGTTAGGGTTAGGAGCTAGGGCCTAGGGGTTAAGGTTAGGAGCTAGGGGTTAAGGTTAGGAGCTAGGGGTTAAGGTTAGGAGCTAGGGGTTAAGGTTAGGAGCTAGGGGTTAGGAGTTAGGGGTTAGGAGCTAGGGGTTAAGGTTAGGAGCTAGGGGTTAGGAGTCGGAGTTAGGGGTTTGGAGTTAGGGGTTTGGAGTTAGGGGTTTGGAGTTAGGGGTTAGGAGTCAGAGTTAGGGGTTAGGGTTAGGAGCTAGGGCCTAGGGTTAAGGTTAGGAGCTAGGGGTTAAGGTTAGGAGCTAGGGGTTAAGGTTAGGAGCTAGGGGTTAAGGTTAGGAGCTAGGGGTTAGGAGTTAGGGGTTAGGAGCTAGGGGTTAAGGTTAGGAGCTAGGGGTTAGGAGTCGGAGTTAGGGGTTTGGAGTTAGGGGTTTGGAGTTAGGGGTTTGGAGTTAGGGGTTAGGAGCTAGGGGTTAGAGCTAGGGGTTAGGGGTTAAGGTTAGGAGCTAGGGGTTAGGGGTTAAGGTTAGGAGCTAGGGGTTAGGAGTCAGAGCTAGGGGTTAGGAGCTAGGGGTTAGGAGTCGGAGTTAGGGGTTAGGAGCTAGGGGTTAGAGCTAGGGGTTAGGGGTTAAGGTTAGGAGCTAGGGGTTAGGGGTTAAAGTTAGGAGCTAGGGGTTAGGAGTCAGAGCTAGGGGTTTGGAGTTAGGGGTTAGGAGTTAGGGTTAGGAACTAGGGGTTAGGGTTAGGAACTAGGGGTTAGGGTTTACAGTTAGGGGTTAGGAGTCAGGGTTAGGAGTTAGAGGGTTAGGAGTTAGAGGGTTAGGAGCTAGGAGTTAGGAGTCAGAGTTAGGGGTTAGGAGCTAGGGGTTAGGGGTTAAGGTTAGGAGCTAGGGGTTAGGAGTCAGAGTTAGGGGTTAGGAGCTAGGGGTTAGGGGTTAGGAGTCAGAGTTAGGGGTTAGGAGTCAGGGTTAGGAGTCATAGTTAGGGGTTAGGAGCTAGGGGTTAGGGGTTAGGAGCTAGATCCTGCAGGTTAGGAGTTAGAGGGTTAGGAGCTAGGAGTTAGGAGTCAGAGTTAGGGGTTAGGAGTCAGGGTTAGGAGTCAGAGTTAGGGATTAGGAGCTAGGGGTTAAGGTTAGGAGCTAGGGGTTAGGAGTCAGAGTTAGGGGTTAGGAGTCAGGGTTAGGAGTCATAGTTAGGGGTTAGGAGCTAGGGGTTAGGGGTTAGGAGCTAGATCCTGCAGGTTAGGGTTAGGAGTTAGAGGGTTAGGAGCTAGGGGTTAGGGGTTAGGAGCTAGATCCTGCAGGTGTTGGGGGGGGTTAGGGTTAGGGTTCTCCAGCCCTGCAGATCCTGCAGGTGTTGGGGGGGTTCCTGTGGCAGCCTCTGCCTCCACCTCGCTCCTTTTTGGTCCTTTTTTCCATCCTGGACAGTAAATCTGACTGGAACGTTCGTTGTACTGCCACCTGCTGGAGACAGCTGTAGGAATAAAGGTACTGATCCACAAGCATCACGGTGTAGCTGAGGTTCTGCTCTTCCTCCAGGTGGTTCCATGGGAAGATCACTCGGGAGCAGGCGGAGCGGCTCCTGTACCCTCCAGAGACGGGCCTCTTCCTGGTGCGGGAGAGCACCAACTACCCTGGAGATTACACCCTGTGTGTGAGCTGTGACGGGAAGGTGGAGCACTACCGCATCATTTACCACAACGGCAAGCTCACCATCGACGAGGAGGAGTACTTTGAGAACCTGATGCAGCTGGTTGAGGTGAGGGGCAGCAGCACCGACCCATGTGGATGGGGCCTCTGGACTCAGGAGGCCAGTGGCCCAGACACAGACCTCCTCCCACTATAGCTGCTGTGCACGTAGACGTGCACGTAGAGAGGCGCTGTGATCTGCCCAGCAGGGGTCGTTGGGTTCTGTTGCCTGGTTCAGGTGGTGGGGCGACGGCGTCCTGGGCTTAACTTAACACACACACACGCACACACACACACACACACACAGCTGATCTGGAGATACACACCTGCATCAAACACAAGCAATCACACCTGTGGCAGCTTCCCTGGGTGGTCAGAAGGGTCAGAGCAGGGGTCGGAGCAGGGGTCACAACAGGGGTCGGCAACACGCGGCTCTCTAGCGCCGCCCTAGTGGCTCCCTGGAGCTCTTTCAAAAATATGAAAATGGAAATAGATGGTGTGACTATATTTTATATTTTAATATAATTTCTGTAGGAAGAAAAATGTGACAAACATTCTTACAGTTTTCCAACGCTGTAAAAATGTGTATAATAAATATTTAAATTCAACATCTCATTATAATGGAAGTTAAACTTAAAGCACCATCGTGCAGCAGAGCGGCCACGTGGCGCCTCGTGCTCTCCAGGAGAGCATCTGCGCTCCACTGAGAAGGGTTAGAGAGCCTCGTTATCTAGATTAGCTCGCTAATCAACCCAAACATGTGTTCTAGACTCTATATAACAAAGGGTTGACAGTTTTAGTGCTCTGCTATTACAGCTGCTGATGGGGGAGAGCTGCTCCTTTCCCAACAGTGCCCCCTGCTGGTTCACATCACATCCGACATGCTGAGCTTTCTGCTGTAGCTCTGCTGTTCTGGGGGCTCTGGTCACTGGCCAAACACCTGTGTGCTGCATGATGGTCACTGGCCAAACACCTGTGGCCTGCATGATGGTCACTGGCCAAACACCTGTATGCTGCATGATGGTCACTGGCCAAACACCTGTGTGCTGCATGATGGTCACTGGCCAAACACCTGTGTCCTGCATGATGGTCACTGGCCAAACACCTGTGTGCTGCATGATGGTCACTGGCCAAACACCTGTGTCCTGCATGATGGTCACTGGCCATCTGGATGTGCTACGCTAATACAGGAACTGGTCGGGTCATCGACGGGGTTCACACACCCAGTAGTGTGATCCACAGGCAACATTGGGAAGGTGTGAGCTCTGGTTAACTCGGGGTTAACTCGGGGTTAACTCGGGGTTAACTCGGGGTTAACTCGGGGTTAACTCTGGGTGACACATGTTAGCAGCACTTGACACAGGCTTTGCCTCACAAATGCACCGTTTAGGGGTCAGGGGTCAGGGTGCAGCAGCAGTAACCTGTGTGTGTCCCCAGCACTACACCAAAGACGCGGACGGCCTCTGCACCAGGCTGATCAAACCCAAGGTGATGGAGGGAACGGTGGCGGCCCAAGACGAGTTCTCCAGGAGTGAGTGCACACTGAGCATCACTGGTGTCGCCTTAGACTGTTTTTGTGTGCTGACAGATGCACAACAGCCCTATAAAACAGTGATAGCATAAAGGGGTTAGCCTCCGAGGGTAATGCACGTTGACCTGCATGGAGCTGAGTTCACAAGGTGCTGAAGGTGGTTCTCCTGGTCTGGGCAGGTGGCTGGGCCCTGAACAGGAAGGACCTGAAACTGCTGCAGACCATCGGCAAAGGGGAGTTTGGAGGTGAGACGGTGAATCCATCAGGCCACCACACCAACCCTAACCCAACCCAACCTAACCCCAACCCCAACCCCAACCCTAACCCAACCCCAACCCTAACCCTAACCCAACCCCAACCCTAACTCTAACCCTAACCCTAACCCCAACCCAACCCTAACCCAACCCCAACCCCAACCCTAACCCAACCCCTAACCCTAACCCAACCCTAACCCAACCCCAACCCCAACCCTAACCCAACCCCAACCCAACCCCAACCCCAACCCTAACCCTAACCCAACCCTAACCAACTAACGTCTCTCGCTCTTGCCAGATGTGATGGTCGGAGACTACCGGGGGACCAAGGTTGCAGTCAAGTGCATCAAGAACGACGCCACCGCTCAAGCGTTCATTGCCGAGGCCTCAGTCATGACGTAACTACCTGCTGTTCTCCCAGAAGAAGAGAGCTGCTAATGGTGGCTAACGGCTCTGTTGCTCCTCTCTTTCCTAAAGGCAACTGAGGCACAACAACCTGGTGCAGTTGTTGGGGGTAATTGTTGAGGAGCGGGGCAGTCTCTACATCGTCACAGAGTACATGGCTAAGGTAGGGTACCATGACAACCCTCTAGTGCACACGTGCAGCTACAGAGCAGCAGCATGCAGTTAGCATCTCAGCAGGAGAGCAGCTTAGGGTTAGAGGGTTAGGGTTAGTATCAACAGGGTTAGGGTTAGTATCAACAGGGTTAGGGTTAGTATTAACAGGGTTAGGGTTGGTATCAACAGGGTTAGGGTTAGTATCAACAGGGTTAGGGTTAGTATCAACAGGGTTAGGGTTGGAGGGTTAGGGTTAGTATCAACAGGGTCAGGGTTAATATCAACAGGGTTAGGGTTAGTATCAACAGGGTCAGGGTTAGGGTTAGTATCAACAGGGTCAGGGTTAGTATCAACAGGGTTAGGGTTAGATGGTTAGGGTTAGTATCAACAGGGTTAGGGTTGGAGGGTTAGGGTTAGTATCAACAGGGTCAGGGTTAGTATCAACAGGGTTAGGGTTAGTATCAACAGGGTTAGGGTTGGAGGGTTAGGGTTAGTATCAACAGGGTCAGGGTTAGTATCAACAGGGTTAGAGGGTTAGGGTTAGTATCAACAGGGTCAGGGTTAGTATCAACAGGGTTAGGGTTAGAGGGTTAGGGTTAGTATCAACAGGGTTAGGGTTAGTATTAACAGGGTTAGGGTTGGTATCAACAGGGTTAGGGTTAGTATTAACAGGGTTAGGGTTGGTATCAACAGGGTTAGGGTTGGTATCAACAGGGTTAGGGTTAGTATTAACAGGGTTAGGGTTAGTATCAACAGGGTTAGGGTTAGTATTAACAGGGTTAGGGGTTGGTATCAACAGGGTTAGGGTTAGTATTAACAGGGTTAGGGTTGGTATCAACAGGGTTAGGGTTAGTATCAACAGGGTTAGAGGGTTAGGGTTAGTATCAACAGGGTCAGGGTTAGTATCAACAGGGTTAGGGTTAGAGGGTTAGGGTTAGTATCAACAGGGTTAGGGTTAGTATCAACAGGGTTAGGGTTAGTATCAACAGGGTTAGGGTTGGAGGGTTAGGGTTAGTATCAACAGGGTCAGGGTTAGTATCAACAGGGTTAGAGGGTTAGGGTTAGTATCAACAGGGTTAGGGTTAGTATCAACAGGGTTAGGGTTGGAGGGTTAGGGTTAGTATCAACAGGGTCAGGGTTAGTATCAACAGGGTTAGAGGGTTAGGGTTAGTATCAACAGGGTCAGGGTTAGTATCAACAGGGTTAGGGTTAGAGGGTTAGGGTTAGTATCAACAGGGTTAGGGTTAGTATTAACAGGGTTAGGGTTGGTATCAACAGGGTTAGGGTTGGTATCAACAGGGTTAGGGTTAGTATTAACAGGGTTAGGGTTAGTATCAACAGGGTTAGGGTTAGTATTAACAGGGTTAGGGTTGGTATCAACAGGGTTAGGGTTAGTATTAACAGGGTTAGGGTTGGTATCAACAGGGTTAGGGTTAGTATCAACAGGGTTAGGGTTAGTATCAACAGGGTTAGGGTTAGTATTAACAGGGTTAGGGTTAGTATTAACAGGGTTAGGGTTGGTATCAACAGGGTTAGGGTTAGTATTAACAGGGTTAGGGTTGGTATCAACAGGGTTAGGGTTAGTATCAACAGGGTTAGTATCAACAGGGTTAGGGTTAGTATCAACAGGGTCAGGGTTAGTATCAACAGGGTTAGGGTTAGAGGGTTAGGGTTAGTATCAACAGGGTCAGGGTTAATATCAACAGGGTTAGGGTTAGTATCAACAGGGTCAGGGTTAGTATCAACAGGGTCAGGGTTAGTATCAACAGGGTTAGGGTTAGAGGGTTAGGGTTAGTATCAACACACTTTACAGATGAGTTTGGACATTAAACTAGAAGTGCAGAGAATATTTATATAAAACTGGAAGAATTGTGATAAGTTAGGAATGTGCAGATGAAAAGTTAAGCTAAAGTGTATAAATAAGTTTAAACTGTAGCTACGTAGGCTAGTGTGTAAGTGTAGTGCAGTGGTGTGTGTGGGGGGTCAGCTGGAGTTCAGCAAGGACCCGGCTCTGGAGGAGAAGCTGGTCCTGGTCCTGAGGGTTCTGAGATGCAGCCAGAGCTTCTTCTGGATGTCCTCGATGGCAGGAAGTGGGTTCCTGTGATGCGTCGGGCAGGTTCCTCCACCCGCTGCAGAGCCTGGCGCTCAGTGCTAGCGCTGAGCGCTAGCGCAGCTGCTATACCAGGCTGTTGGTTAGGGTGCTGTCTATCACACAGACGGCTGAAGGCGGGGGTCTTCCTCAGGAAGGGGGGCTGGTGGGCCTCCTTGATCAGGCGCAGGTGTAGATCTAACCCCCGGGGAATGTGGCGTCACATGCCTCCTCGCTAATGTTGTCGGTCTGATGCACTCGCACTTCCACCCTGTAATGAACGGCTGGTTTTGACCTGCACGTGTGCTGTGTGCTCCGATCCAGGGCAGCCTCGTGGACTACCTGCGCTCTCGAGGACGGACCGTGCTCGGCGGCGACTGTTTGCTCAAGTTCTCTCTGTGAGTCTGCTTTCAGGTTTAGGCCGTAAAACAGGCGCTAGCTTGAGTGTTAGCCTTTGGTTGCTGTGTGCTAAAGCCTCTCCCCACCTGAGGGCCTCTGAGTCTGTAACTGCTCATGTCTCCTGTCTGGCTGCACCTTCCAGAGACGTCTGTGAGGCCATGGAGTACCTGGAGGCCAACAACTTTGTCCACAGAGACCTGGCTGCTCGAAACGTGCTGGTTTCTGAAGACAACATTGCCAAAGTCAGCGACTTCGGTCTGACCAAGGAGGCCTCCTCCATCCAGGACACGGCCAAGCTGCCCGTCAAATGGACCTCCCCAGAAGCTCTCAGAGAGAAGGTCCAATGTCCTCCCTGTTTGCCCCCGTTGTTGTTCAGCTCTGTGTCCGTCCTTTCAGACCCCCCCTCCAGCTGTGTCAGTGCCTGTCTGACGGGGGCTCTTGTCTTTCAGAGGTTTTCCACCAAGTCGGACGTCTGGAGCTATGGGATCCTGCTCTGGGAGATCTACTCTTTTGGCCGGGTGCCTTATCCTAGAATTGTAAGTACCCGGACCCCACCAGCAGGGGGCAGGCTTTGTCAGCGGGACCCACAGGAAGCGTGGGTCAGAATGTGTGCTCAGGCCTCCTGAGGAGCGAGCAGAAGCAGACGTTAGCATGAGTGTGTGTGCAAGGGTGGAATGATGGGATGGAGGGAAGCAGCTGTTTCTGAAGCGTCTCCGTCCTCTCTGTCTCCCCCAGCCGCTGAAGGAGGTGGTGCCTCGGGTAGAGAAGGGATACAAGATGGACGCCCCGGACGGGTGCCCCCCCGCTGTGTATGACCTGATGAAGCAGTGCTGGACCCTGGACTCGGCCTCACGACCCTCCTTCCGGATGCTGAGGGAGAAGCTGCAGCATATCAGAGCCAAGGAGCTCTACCTGTAGAGAGGGGGTGGGGGGACAGCGGGAGGCCGGACTGAGGCACGGCTGTGACCAGAGGAGGGGGGGCACAGGACCCTTCTCCCGCTGTCTTGTGGGACCATGGCCCCTGCCCAGGCAGTCCACCAGCCCCCCACCACCACCTGTGCTTCCACTGAACTGGTTTCCTGTTTGTGTTGTGCAGCTTCTTTCTTCTCTCGATGGCCCTTTGGCCTCTGTCCCCCCCCCCCCCCCCCCCCCCCTCCTGGTCTGGCCTCTGCCCCCCCCCCCCCCCTCCTGGTCTGCCCTTTGGCCTCCTCCCCCCCCCCCGGTCTGCCCTCTGTCCCCCCCTCCTGGTCTGCCCTTTGGCCTCTGTCCCCCCCCCCCCCTCCTGGTCTGGCCTCTGCCCCCCCCTCCTGGTCTGCCCTTTGGCCTCTGTCCCCCCCCCCCCCCTCCTGGTCTGGCCTCTGCCCCCCCCCCCCTCCTGGTCTGCCCTTTGGCCTCCTCCCCCCCCCCTGGTCTGCCCTCTGTCCCCCCCTCCTGGTCTGCCCTTTGGCCTCTGCCCTCCTCCTGGTCTACCCTCTGCCCGCCCCCCCTCCTGGTCTGCCATCTGCCCCCTGCCCCCCCTCCTGGTCTGCCCTCTGTCCCCCCCTCCTGGTCTGCCCTCTGGCCTCTGCCCCCCCCCAGAACCCTCCTCTCCTCCTTTAATCCTCCTCCTCTCCCAAACATGGCATTACCTGGAGGGGAGGCGGGCCTTTTCCTCCATGTTTGTCAGGTGCTGTCTTCTTCTGCGTGGACCTGTGGTCTTCATCATTCCGCCCCCCCTCCCAGGGTGGTGTCAGGTGTGGGGCCTTCGCTCTGTGCCAAAGTGCCTCCAGTCTGCAGAGCTCCACCTCCCTCCATCGGATTATTGTGCATCCATTTTTTAATTGCCTTTTTTATTCAATCTTTTTTTAGCTTTGCTTTTTGACGGGGGGGCTATCAAACTGTTTTTTAACCCCCCCACCGCCAACACCTTGTCAGTGATGTTCCACCTCTACCCAGCGGAGCAGGAGCGGAGCGGGGCGGCCCCCCCGCAGCAGCAGACGGTGGGGGGGTGGACAAACATGGTGGACTCATCATAAGTGGGCTTGTTTTTATATCAAAATCTATTTAAATGATTAAAAAGAGCAGCGCGACGTCAAAGAGGACTCGGAGAAGAACGGAGGACTTTGAGGAACGTTCTGTGTCTGGGGGGTGGGGGGTGGGGGGTGCATGCTGTGTGTGAGGCCTTGGGCTCAACTGTCAGTGCTGTCAGTGTTCATTGTTTTATTATGCTATCATGAATAAATCATTCCATCTGCAACCAGCCAGAGCCCCTGCATCTCTGTGGAGCCCTGCAGGAACCCTGCAGGAACCCTGGCAGCAGGGGTCTCCTGCACCTGGACCTTCTGTCCTGCACCTGGACCTTCTGTCCTGCACCTGGACCTTCTGTCCTGCACCTGGACCTTCTGTCGGGCACCTGGACCTTCTGTCCTGCACCTGGACCTTCTGTCCTGCACCTGGACCTTCTGTCGGGCACCTGGACCTTCTGTCCTGCACCTGGACCTTCTGTCCTGCACCTGGACCTTCTGTTTGGTTGGTTGGGGCCCCACCCCACTTTCCTCTGGACCTTTACCTCCCTTGTTGGCAGTTGGTTTCAGGTCTTTCCAACCTGGAGATCAAATGGCCAGAAGCCCATCGGTGTGGCTCCTCAGCAGGTGTTCTGCTAGTGTATAATAAGCCTCAACAAAGAGGAAGGTTTTAAGTCTGATCTTAAAGTAGCAATGGAGTCAGCCTCCCGTACCTGGACAGGGAGCTGGTTCCATAGCAGGGGGGCCTGGACAGGGAGCTGGTTCCATAGCAGGGGGGCCTGGACAGGGAGCTGGTCCCATAGCAGGGGGGCCTGGACAGGGAGCTGGTTCCATAGCAGGGGGGCCTGGACAGGGAGCTGGTTCCATAGCAGCGGGGCCTGGGAGCTAAATGCTCGGCCCCCCATTCTACCCCTAGAGACTCTGGGAACCACAAGTAGACCAGCATTCTGAGAGCGGAGCGGTCTATTGGGCTGGTAAGGTGTCACTAGCTCCTCCAGGTAGGATGGAGCTAGGCCTCTGAGGACCTTGTAGGTCAGAAGAAGGATTTTAAAAATTATTCTAAATTTAACGGGCAGCCAATGAAGCGATGCCATTACAGGAGTCATGTGACCTCTGTGGTCAGTACCTGTCAGAACTCTGGCTGCAGCATTTTGGATCAGCTGGAGGCTTCTTAAAGAGTTGTTTGGACACCCTGATAATAAAGAATCACAATAGTCCAGCCTGGAAGGAACAAATGCTGGACTAACTTTTCAGCATCGTGGTGGGTCAGTAGCTTCCTGATCTTTGAGATGTTCCTCAGGTGGAAAAAGGCACTAGAGACTAGAGAGGCACTAGGCACTAACCCTAATTTAATGTGTGAGTTGAAGGAGAGATTTTGATCAAAAGTTACTCCTAGATTCCTCACAGAGAGACTAGATGTTGATGAGATAACATCTAGAGTGATCATGTGATCTAATCTATCATGTGATCTACTCGTGTGATCTAGTCTATCGTGTGATCTACTCTATCATGTGATCTACTCGTGTGATCTACTCTATCATGTGATCTAGTCTATCATATGATCATGTGATCTACTCTATCGTGTGATCTACTCTATTGTCGCTACCAACCTTGAGGTCAGTGACGTCGTGCTTTGACCTTCTGATCAGCTGGTGAAGGATCAGACGCTTCACAGGTATGAAGGAGCATCGGTCGGCCCAGCTGCTGGGGGGGGACACGTGCACACACGTGCACACACGTGCACACCCGCATCCTCCAGGTCTCCTGCTGGGTGGACTGGGATTCTGGCCCGTTGTGATGGCAGGGACTGGGAGCTGAGGGGACGTGTGGTTATGTAAGGCCGGCGGTCTGTGCTGCTGTCAGGAAGGATCATGGCAGCCCCCCACCCCCCAGGCCCCGCCCCCACAGACCAGCCCCCCCCCACAGCCCAGCCCCCCCACAGACCAGTCACAAATCAGCTCTCCAGAGGGGAATCACAAATCCTGAGGTCACAGCGAAGCTTTACGGCAGATTTGATGTTTGGATGAAGGGTGTGATGGAGAGTCTCCGGGGTCAAAGGTCAGCCAGGGGATTAAGGACGTGCTCATCATGTTCCTTTCACCTCGCAGCCTTCTGGTGGTCCAGGTCCAGGTTCAGGTCCAGGTTCAGGTCCTTTATTGTCCCACACGGGGAAATTTACAGTGCAACAACAGCAGGAGCACGCAGAGAAAAATAAGATAAAATAGAATTCAGAATAAACACAGGACGTATATTCACAGTGATCCAGGTAAGTGGCTACTCTGGATACCTGTACACCTGCACACCTGTATACCTGTACACCTGCACACCTGTACAGCTGCACACCTGCACGCCTGTATACCTGTACACCTGTACGCCTGTACAGGAACAGAGGGTGAGCACAACGTACATCCCAGAATATCTAATATTCAGATTGTGCTCGCGGCCGTTATGTTTCTTGGGCGTTGGAGGCTGGAGGATTAAAATGGAGCCCGTTAGTGGCGGCGCTCTGATGAGGGCTCGCGGTGACGGGCCCGTGACTGGCCAACGCTCCGCCGGAGGCCCCAGCTCCCTAATCCTGACGCCCCCACGGCTCCAGGTTCTGAGCACCCGCTGGAGCCTTAATCGGCTCTTCAGTTCTGGATCTGCAGGCGGGGAGGAGACGCTGAGTCCACGTGACCACACAACGCCCGGGACCCTGACGATTGCTGCGGGTCCAGTCGGGCCTGGAAGCCTTAAAGGTGTGGGGGGGGGGGGCTGAGGTCCAGTTACTGACATGAGGTCCAGTTACTGACCTGAGGTCCAGTTATCAACATGAGGTCCAGTTACTGACGCCCAGTTACTGACATGAGGTCCAGTTATCGACATGAGGTCCAGTTATCAACATGAGGTCCAGTTACTGACACCCAGTTACTGACATGAGGTCCAGTTATCGACATGAGGTCCAGTTACTGACGCCCAGTTACTGACCTGAGGTCCACTTATCGACATGAGGTCCAGTTACTGACGCCCAGTTACTGACATGAGGTCCAGTTATCGACATGAGTTCCAGTTACTGACGCCCAGTTACTGACATGAGGTCCAGTTACTGACGCCCAGTTACTGACATGAGGTCCAGTTACTGACATGAGGTCCAGTTACTGACGCCCAGTTACTTACATGAGGTCCAGTTACTGACCTGACGTCCAGTTATCGACATGAGGTCCAGTTACTGACGCCCAGTTACTGACATGAGGTCCAGTTACTGACATGAGGTCCAGTTACTGACCTGAGGTCCAGTTATCGACATGAGGTCCAGTTACTGACGTCCAGTTACTGACATGAGGTCCAGTTACTGACAAGAGGTCCAGTTACTGACCTGAGGTCCAGTTACTGACGCCCAGTTACTGACATGAGGTCCAGTTACTGACGCCCAGTTACTGACATGAGGTCCAGTTACTGACATGAGGTCCAGTTATTGACATGAGGTCCAGTTACTGACATGAGGTCCAGTTACTGATGCCCAGTTACTGACCTGAGGTCCAGTTATCGACATGAGGTCCAGTTACTGACGCCCAGTTACTGACATGAGGTCCAGTTACTGACGCCCAGTTACTGACATGACGTCCAGTTATCGACATGAGGTCCAGTTACTGACGCCCAGTTACTGACGCCCAGTTAATGACATGAGGTCCAGTTACTGACGCCCAGTTACTGACATGAGGTCCAGTTACTGACGCCCAGTTACTGACATGAGGTCCAGTTATCGACATGAGGTCCAGTTACTGACGCCCAGTTACTGACCTGAGGTCCAGTTACTGACATGAGGTCCAGTTACTGACCTGAGGTCCAGTTATCGACATGAGGTCCAGTTACTGACGCCCAGTTACTGACATGAGGTCCAGTTATCGACATGAGGTCCAGTTACTGACGCCCAGTTACTGACCTGAGGTCCACTTATCGACATGAGGTCCAGTTACTGACGCCCAGTTACTGACATGAGGTCCAGTTACTGACATGAGGTCCAGTTACTGACCTGAGGTCCAGTTACTGACATGAGGTCCAGTTACTGACGCCCAGTTACTGACATGAGGTCCAGTTACTGACATGAGGTCCAGTTACTGACGCCCAGTTACTGACGCCCAGTTAATGACATGAGGTCCAGTTACTGACCTGAGGTCCAGTTATCGACATGAGGTCCAGTTACTGACGCCCAGTTACTGACATGAGGTCCAGTTACTGACATGAGGTCCAGTTACTGACCTGAGGTCCAGTTATCAACATGAGGTCCAGTTACTGACCTGAGGTCCAGTTATCAACATGAGGTCCAGTTACTGACATGAGGTCCAGTTACTGACGCCCAGTTACTGACATGAGGTCCAGTTATCGACATGAGGTCCAGTTACTGACATGAGGTCCAGTTACTGACGCCCAGTTACTGACATGAGGTCCAGTTACTGACATGAGGTCCAGTTACTGACGCCCAGTTACTGACGCCCAGTTAATGACATGAGGTCCAGTTACTGACGCCCAGTTACTTACATGAGGTCCAGTTACTGACATGAGGTCCAGTTATCGACATGAGGTCCAGTTACTGACGCCCAGTTACTGACATGAGGTCCAGTTACTGACATGAGGTCCAGTTACTGACGCCCAGTTACTGACATGAGGTCCAGTTACTGACATGAGGTCCAGTTATCAACATGAGGTCCAGTTACTGACCTGAGGTCCAGTTATCAACATGAGGTCCAGTTACTGACATGAGGTCCAGTTACTGACACCCAGTTACTGACATGAGGTCCAGTTATCGACATGAGGTCCAGTTACTGACATGAGGTCCAGTTACTGACGCCCAGTTACTGACATGAGGTCCAGTTACTGACATGAGGTCCAGTTACTGACGCCCAGTTACTGACGCCCAGTTAATGACATGAGGTCCAGTTACTGACGCCCAGTTACTTACATGAGGTCCAGTTACTGACCTGAGGTCCAGTTATCGACATGAGGTCCAGTTACTGACGCCCAGTTACTGACATGAGGTCCAGTTACTGACATGAGGTCCAGTTACTGACGCCCAGTTAATGACATGAGGTCCAGTTACTGACGCCCAGTTACTTACATGAGGTCCAGTTACTGACCTGAGGTCCAGTTATCGACATGAGGTCCAGTTACTGACGCCCAGTTACTGACATGAGGTCCAGTTACTGACATGAGGTCCAGTTACTGACCTGAGGTCCAGTTATCGACATGAGGTCCAGTTACTGACGTCCAGTTACTGACATGAGGTCCAGTTACTGACAAGAGGTCCAGTTACTGACCTGAGGTCCAGTTACTGACGCCCAGTTACTGACATGAGGTCCAGTTACTGACGCCCAGTTACTGACGCCCAGTTACTGACATGAGGTCCAGTTATTGACATGAGGTCCAGTTACTGACATGAGGTCCAGTTACTGATGCCCAGTTACTGACCTGAGGTCCAGTTATCGACATGAGGTCCAGTTACTGACGCCCAGTTACTGACATGAGGTCCAGTTACTGACGCCCAGTTACTGACATGACGTCCAGTTATCGACATGAGGTCCAGTTACTGACGCCCAGTTACTGACGCCCAGTTAATGACATGAGGTCCAGTTACTGACGCCCAGTTACTGACATGAGGTCCAGTTACTGACGCCCAGTTACTGACATGAGGTCCAGTTATCGACATGAGGTCCAGTTACTGACGCCCAGTTACTGACGCCCAGTTAATGACATGAGGTCCAGTTACTGACGCCCAGTTACTTACATGAGGTCCAGTTACTGACCTGAGGTCCAGTTATCGACATGAGGTCCAGTTACTGACGCCCAGTTACTGAAATGAGGTCCAGTTACTGACATGAGGTCCAGTTACTGACGCCCAGTTACTGACATGAGGTCCAGTTACTGACATGAGGTCCAGTTATCAACATGAGGTCCAGTTACTGACCTGAGGTCCAGTTATCAACATGAGGTCCAGTTACTGACATGAGGTCCAGTTACTGACGCCCAGTTACTGACATGAGGTCCAGTTATCGACATGAGGTCCAGTTACTGACATGAGGTCCAGTTACTGACGCCCAGTTACTGACATGAGGTCCAGTTACTGACATGAGGTCCAGTTACTGACGCCCAGTTACTGACGCCCAGTTAATGACATGAGGTCCAGTTACTGACGCCCAGTTACTTACATGAGGTCCAGTTACTGACCTGAGGTCCAGTTATCGACATGAGGTCCAGTTACTGACGCCCAGTTACTGACATGAGGTCCAGTTACTGACATGAGGTCCAGTTACTGACCTGAGGTCCAGTTATCGACATGAGGTCCAGTTACTGACGTCCAGTTACTGACATGAGGTCCAGTTACTGACAAGAGGTCCAGTTACTGACCTGAGGTCCAGTTACTGACGCCCAGTTACTGACATGAGGTCCAGTTACTGACGCCCAGTTACTGACGCCCAGTTAATGACATGAGGTCCAGTTACTGACGCCCAGTTACTTACATGAGGTCCAGTTACTGACCTGAGGTCCAGTTATCGACATGAGGTCCAGTTACTGACGCCCAGTTACTGAAATGAGGTCCAGTTACTGACATGAGGTCCAGTTACTGACGCCCAGTTACTGACATGAGGTCCAGTTACTGACATGAGGTCCAGTTATCAACATGAGGTCCAGTTACTGACCTGAGGTCCAGTTATCAACATGAGGTCCAGTTACTGACATGAGGTCCAGTTACTGACGCCCAGTTACTGACATGAGGTCCAGTTATCGACATGAGGTCCAGTTACTGACATGAGGTCCAGTTACTGACGCCCAGTTACTGACATGAGGTCCAGTTACTGACATGAGGTCCAGTTACTGACGCCCAGTTACTGACGCCCAGTTAATGACATGAGGTCCAGTTACTGACGCCCAGTTACTTACATGAGGTCCAGTTACTGACCTGAGGTCCAGTTATCGACATGAGGTCCAGTTACTGACGCCCAGTTACTGACATGAGGTCCAGTTACTGACATGAGGTCCAGTTACTGACCTGAGGTCCAGTTATCGACATGAGGTCCAGTTACTGACGTCCAGTTACTGACATGAGGTCCAGTTACTGACAAGAGGTCCAGTTACTGACCTGAGGTCCAGTTACTGACGCCCAGTTACTGACATGAGGTCCAGTTACTGACGCCCAGTTACTGACGCCCAGTTACTGACATGAGGTCCAGTTATTGACATGAGGTCCAGTTACTGACATGAGGTCCAGTTACTGATGCCCAGTTACTGACCTGAGGTCCAGTTATCGACATGAGGTCCAGTTACTGACGCCCAGTTACTGACATGAGGTCCAGTTACTGACGCCCAGTTACTGACATGACGTCCAGTTATCGACATGAGGTCCAGTTACTGACGCCCAGTTACTGACGCCCAGTTAATGACATGAGGTCCAGTTACTGACGCCCAGTTACTGACATGAGGTCCAGTTACTGACGCCCAGTTACTGACATGAGGTCCAGTTATCGACATGAGGTCCAGTTACTGACGCCCAGTTACTGACGCCCAGTTAATGACATGAGGTCCAGTTACTGACGCCCAGTTACTTACATGAGGTCCAGTTACTGACCTGAGGTCCAGTTATCGACATGAGGTCCAGTTACTGACGCCCAGTTACTGACATGAGGTCCAGTTACTGACATGAGGTCCAGTTACTGACGCCCAGTTACTGACATGAGGTCCAGTTACTGACATGAGGTCCAGTTATCAACATGAGGTCCAGTTACTGACCTGAGGTCCAGTTATCAACATGAGGTCCAGTTACTGACATGAGGTCCAGTTACTGACGCCCAGTTACTGACATGAGGTCCAGTTATCGACATGAGGTCCAGTTACTGACATGAGGTCCAGTTACTGACGCCCAGTTACTGACATGAGGTCCAGTTACTGACATGAGGTCCAGTTACTGACGCCCAGTTACTGACGCCCAGTTAATGACATGAGGTCCAGTTACTGACGCCCAGTTACTTACATGAGGTCCAGTTACTGACCTGAGGTCCAGTTATCGACATGAGGTCCAGTTACTGACGCCCAGTTACTGACATGAGGTCCAGTTACTGACATGAGGTCCAGTTACTGACGCCCAGTTACTGACATGAGGTCCAGTTACTGACATGAGGTCCAGTTATCAACATGAGGTCCAGTTACTGACCTGAGGTCCAGTTATCAACATGAGGTCCAGTTACTGACATGAGGTCCAGTTACTGACGCCCAGTTACTGACATGAGGTCCAGTTATCGACATGAGGTCCAGTTACTGACATGAGGTCCAGTTACTGACGCCCAGTTACTGACATGAGGTCCAGTTACTGACATGAGGTCCAGTTACTGACGCCCAGTTACTGACGCCCAGTTAATGACATGAGGTCCAGTTACTGACGCCCAGTTACTTACATGAGGTCCAGTTACTGACCTGAGGTCCAGTTATCGACATGAGGTCCAGTTACTGACGCCCAGTTACTGACATGAGGTCCAGTTACTGACATGAGGTCCAGTTACTGACGCCCAGTTACTGACATGAGGTCCAGTTACTGACGCCCAGTTACTGACTTGACGTCCAGTTATCGACATGAGGTCCAGTTACTGACGCCCAGTTACTGACGCCCAGTTAATGACATGAGGTCCAGTTACTGACGCCCAGTTACTGACATGAGGTCCAGTTACTGACGCCCAGTTACTGACATGAGGTCCAGTTATCGACATGAGGTCCAGTTACTGACCCCCAGTTACTGACCTGAGGTCCAGTTACTGACATGAGGTCCAGTTACTGACATGAGGTCCAGTTACTGACCTGAGGTCCAGTTATCGACATGAGGTCCAGTTACTGACGCCCAGTTACTGACATGAGGTCCAGTTATCGACATGAGGTCCAGTTACTGACGCCCAGGTACTGACCTGAGGTCCACTTATCGACATGAGGTCCAGTTACTGACGCCCAGTTACTGACATGAGGTCCAGTTACTGACATGAGGTCCAGTTACTGACCTGAGGTCCAGTTACTGACATGAGGTCCAGTTACTGACGCCCAGTTACTGACATGAGGTCCAGTTACTGACATGAGGTCCAGTTACTGACGCCCAGTTACTGACGCCCAGTTAATGACATGAGGTCCAGTTACTGACCTGAGGTCCAGTTATCGACATGAGGTCCAGTTACTGACGCCCAGTTACTGACATGAGGTCCAGTTACTGACATGAGGTCCAGTTACTGACGCCCAGTTACTGACATGAGGTCCAGTTACTGACATGAGGTCCAGTTATCAACATGAGGTCCAGTTACTGACCTGAGGTCCAGTTATCAACATGAAGTCCAGTTACTGACATGAGGTCCAGTTACTGACGCCCAGTTACTGACATGAGGTCCAGTTATCGACATGAGGTCCAGTTACTGACATGAGGTCCAGTTACTGACGCCCAGTTACTGACATGAGGTCCAGTTACTGACATGAGGTCCAGTTACTGACGCCCAGTTACTGACGCCCAGTTAATGACATGAGGTCCAGTTACTGACGCCCAGTTACTTACATGAGGTCCAGTTACTGACCTGAGGTCCAGTTATCGACATGAGGTCCAGTTACTGACGCCCAGTTACTGACATGAGGTCCAGTTACTGACATGAGGTCCAGTTACTGACCTGAGGTCCAGTTATCGACATGAGGTCCAGTTACTGACGTCCAGTTACTGACATGAGGTCCAGTTACTGACAAGAGGTCCAGTTACTGACCTGAGGTCCAGTTACTGACGCCCAGTTACTGACATGAGGTCCAGTTACTGACGCCCAGTTACTGACGCCCAGTTACTGACATGAGGTCCAGTTATCGACATGAGGTCCAGTTACTGACGCCCAGTTACTGACCTGAGGTCCACTTATCGACATGAGGTCCAGTTACTGACGCCCAGTTACTGACATGAGGTCCAGTTACTGACATGAGGTCCAGTTACTGACCTGAGGTCCAGTTACTGACATGAGGTCCAGTTACTGACGCCCAGTTACTGACATGAGGTCCAGTTACTGACATGAGGTCCAGTTACTGACGCCCAGTTACTGACGCCCAGTTAATGACATGAGGTCCAGTTACTGACGCCCAGTTACTTACATGAGGTCCAGTTACTGACCTGAGGTCCAGTTATCGACATGAGGTCCAGTTACTGACGCCCAGTTACTGACATGAGGTCCAGTTACTGACATGAGGTCCAGTTACTGACGCCCAGTTACTGACATGAGGTCCAGTTACTGACATGAGGTCCAGTTATCAACATGAGGTCCAGTTACTGACCTGAGGTCCAGTTATCAACATGAGGTCCAGTTACTGACATGAGGTCCAGTTACTGACGCCCAGTTACTGACATGAGGTCCAGTTATCGACATGAGGTCCAGTTACTGACATGAGGTCCAGTTACTGACGCCCAGTTACTGACATGAGGTCCAGTTACTGACATGAGGTCCAGTTACTGACGCCCAGTTACTGACGCCCAGTTAATGACATGAGGTCCAGTTACTGACGCCCAGTTACTTACATGAGGTCCAGTTACTGACCTGAGGTCCAGTTATCGACATGAGGTCCAGTTACTGACGCCCAGTTACTGACATGAGGTCCAGTTACTGACATGAGCTCCAGTTACTGACATGAGGTCCAGTTACTGACCTGAGGTCCAGTTATCGACATGAGGTCCAGTTACTGACGTCCAGTTACTGACATGAGGTCCAGTTACTGACAAGAGGTCCAGTTACTGACCTGAGGTCCAGTTACTGACGCCCAGTTACTGACATGAGGTCCAGTTACTGACGCCCAGTTACTGACATGAGGTCCAGTTACTGACATGAGGTCCAGTTATTGACATGAGGTCCAGTTACTGACATGAGGTCCAGTTACTGATGCCCAGTTACTGACCTGAGGTCCAGTTATCGACATGAGGTCCAGTTACTGACGCCCAGTTACTGACATGAGGTCCAGTTACTGACGCCCAGTTACTGACATGAGGTCCAGTTACTGACATGAGGTCCAGTTACTGACGCCCAGTTACTGACGCCCAGTTAATGACATGAGGTCCAGTTACTGACGCCCAGTTACTTACATGAGGTCCAGTTACTGACCTGAGGTCCAGTTATCGACATGAGGTCCAGTTACTGACGCCCAGTTACTGACATGAGGTCCAGTTACTGACATGAGGTCCAGTTACTGACGCCCAGTTACTGACATGAGGTCCAGTTACTGACATGAGGTCCAGTTATCAACATGAGGTCCAGTTACTGACCTGAGGTCCAGTTATCAACATGAGGTCCAGTTACTGACATGAGGTCCAGTTACTGACGCCCAGTTACTGACATGAGGTCCAGTTACTGACGCCCAGTTACTGACATGAGGTCCAGTTACTGACATGAGGTCCAGTTACTGACGCCCAGTTACTGACGCCCAGTTAATGACATGAGGTCCAGTTACTGACGCCCAGTTACTTACATGAGGTCCAGTTACTGACCTGAGGTCCAGTTATCGACATGAGGTCCAGTTACTGACGCCCAGTTACTGACATGAGGTCCAGTTACTGACATGAGGTCCAGTTACTGACCTGAGGTCCAGTTATCGACATGAGGTCCAGTTACTGACGTCCAGTTACTGACATGAGGTCCAGTTACTGACAAGAGGTCCAGTTACTGACCTGAGGTCCAGTTACTGACGCCCAGTTACTGACATGAGGTCCAGTTACTGACGCCCAGTTACTGACATGAGGTCCAGTTACTGACATGAGGTCCAGTTATTGACATGAGGTCCAGTTACTGACATGAGGTCCAGTTACTGATGCCCAGTTACTGACCTGAGGTCCAGTTATCGACATGAGGTCCAGTTACTGACGCCCAGTTACTGACATGAGGTCCAGTTACTGACGCCCAGTTACTGACATGACGTCCAGTTATCGACATGAGGTCCAGTTACTGACGCCCAGTTACTGACGCCCAGTTAATGACATGAGGTCCAGTTACTGACGCCCAGTTACTGACATGAGGTCCAGTTACTGACACCCAGTTACTGACATGAGGTCCAGTTATCGACATGAGGTCCAGTTACTGACGCCCAGTTACTGACCTGAGGTCCAGTTACTGACATGAGGTCCAGTTACTGACCTGAGGTCCAGTTATCGACATGAGGTCCAGTTACTGACGCCCAGTTACTGACATGAGGTCCAGTTATCGACATGAGGTCCAGTTACTGACGCCCAGTTACTGACCTGAGGTCCACTTATCGACATGAGGTCCAGTTACTGACGCCCAGTTACTGACATGAGGTCCAGTTACTGACATGAGGTCCAGTTACTGACCTGAGGTCCAGTTACTGACATGAGGTCCAGTTACTGACGCCCAGTTACTGACATGAGGTCCAGTTACTGACATGAGGTCCAGTTACTGACGCCTAGTTAATGACATGAGGTCCAGTTACTGACGCCCAGTTACTTACATGAGGTCCAGTTACTGACCTGAGGTCCAGTTATCGACATGAGGTCCAGTTACTGACGCCCAGTTACTGACATGAGGTCCAGTTACTGACATGAGGTCCAGTTACTGACCTGAGGTCCAGTTATCGACATGAGGTCCAGTTACTGACGTCCAGTTACTGACATGAGGTCCAGTTACTGACAAGAGGTCCAGTTACTGACCTGAGGTCCAGTTACTGACGCCCAGTTACTGACATGAGGTCCAGTTACTGACATGAGGTCCAGTTATTGACATGAGGTCCAGTTACTGACATGAGGTCCAGTTACTGATGCCCAGTTACTGACCTGAGGTCCAGTTATCGACATGAGGTCCAGTTACTGACGCCCAGTTACTGACATGAGGTCCAGTTACTGACGCCCAGTTACTGACATGAGGTCCAGTTATCGACATGAGGTCCAGTTACTGACGCCCAGTTACTGACATGAGGTCCAGTTACTGACGCCCAGTTACTGACATGAGGTCCAGTTATCGACATGAGGTCCAGTTACTGACATGAGGTCCAGTTACTGACCTGAGGTCCAGTTACTGACGCCCAGTTACTGACATGAGGTCCAGTTACTGACGCCCAGTTACTGACCTGAGGTCCAGTTACTGACATGAGGTCCAGTTACTGACCTGAGGTCCAGTTATCGACATGAGGTCCAGTTACTGACGCCCAGTTACTGACATGAGGTCCAGTTATCGACATGAGGTCCAGTTACTGACGCCCAGTTACTGACCTGAGGTCCACTTATCGACATGAGGTCCAGTTACTGACGCCCAGTTACTGACATGAGGTCCAGTTACTGACATGAGGTCCAGTTACTGACCTGAGGTCCAGTTACTGACATGAGGTCCAGTTACTGACGCCCAGTTACTGACATGAGGTCCAGTTACTGACCTGAGGTCCAGTTATCGACATGAGGTCCAGTTACTGACGCCCAGTTACTGACATGAGGTCCAGTTATCGACATGAGGTCCAGTTACTGACGCCAAGTTACTGACCTGAGGTCCACTTATCGACATGAGGTCCAGTTACTGACGCCCAGTTACTGACATGAGGTCCAGTTACTGACCTGAGGTCCAGTTACTGACCTGAGGTCCAGTTACTGACATGAGGTCCAGTTACTGACATGAGGTCCAGTTACTGACGCCCAGTTACTGACATGAGGTCCAGTTACTGACATGAGGTCCAGTTACTGACGCCCAGTTACTGACGCCCAGTTAATGACATGAGGTCCAGTTACTGACGCCCAGTTACTTACATGAGGTCCAGTTACTGACCTGAGGTCCAGTTATCGACATGAGGTCCAGTTACTGACGCCCAGTTACTGACATGAGGTCCAGTTACTGACATGAGGTCCAGTTACTGACCTGAGGTCCAGTTATCGACATGAGGTCCAGTTACTGACGTCCAGTTACTGACATGAGGTCCAGTTACTGACAAGAGGTCCAGTTACTGACCTGAGGTCCAGTTACTGACGCCCAGTTACTGACATGAGGTCCAGTTACTGACGCCCAGTTACTGACATGAGGTCCAGTTACTGACATGAGGTCCAGTTATTGACATGAGGTCCAGTTACTGACATGAGGTCCAGTTACTGATGCCCAGTTACTGACATGAGGTCCAGTTATCGACATGAGGTCCAGTTACTGACATGAGGTCCAGTTACTGACGCCCAGTTACTGACATGAGGTCCAGTTACTGACATGAGGTCCAGTTACTGACGCCCAGTTACTGACGCCCAGTTAATGACATGAGGTCCAGTTACTGACACCCAGTTACTTACATGAGGTCCAGTTACTGACCTGAGGTCCAGTTATCGACATGAGGTCCAGTTACTGACGCCCAGTTACTGACATGAGGTCCAGTTACTGACATGAGGTCCGGTTACTGACCTGAGGTCCAGTTATCGACATGAGGTCCAGTTACTGACCTACAGTTACTGACATGAGGTCCAGTTACTGACAAGAGGTCCAGTTACTGACCTGAGGTCCAGTTACTGACGCCCAGTTACTGACATGAGGTCCAGTTACTGACGCCCAGTTAATGACATGAGGTCCAGTTACTGACGCCCAGTTACTGACATGAGGTCCAGTTACTGACGCCCAGTTACTGACATGAGGTCCAGTTATCGACATGAGGTCCAGTTACTGACGCCCAGTTACTGACCTGAGGTCCAGTTACTGACATGAGGTCCAGTTACTGACCTGAGGTCCAGTTATCGACATGAGGTCCAGTTACTGACGCCCAGTTACTGACATGAGGTCCAGTTATCGACATGAGGTCCAGTTACTGACGCCCAGTTACTGACCTGAGGTCCACTTATCGACATGAGGTCCAGTTACTGACGCCCAGTTACTGACATGAGGTCCAGTTACTGACATGAGGTCCAGTTACTGACCTGAGGTCCAGTTACTGACATGAGGTCCAGTTACTGACGCCCAGTTACTGACATGAGGTCCAGTTACTGACATGAGGTCCAGTTACTGACGCCCAGTTACTGACGCCCAGTTAATGACATGAGGTCCAGTTACTGACGCCCAGTTACTTACATGAGGTCCAGTTACTGACCTGAGGTCCAGTTATCGACATGAGGTCCAGTTACTGACGCCCAGTTACTGACATGAGGTCCAGTTACTGACATGAGGTCCAGTTACTGACGCCCAGTTACTGACATGAGGTCCAGTTACTGACATGAGGTCCAGTTATCAACATGAGGTCCAGTTACTGACCTGAGGTCCAGTTATCAACATGAGGTCCAGTTACTGACATGAGGTCCAGTTACTGACGCCCAGTTACTGACATGAGGTCCAGTTACTGACGCCCAGTTACTGACATGAGGTCCAGTTACTGACATGAGGTCCAGTTACTGACGCCCAGTTACTGACGCCCAGTTAATGACATGAGGTCCAGTTACTGACGCCCAGTTACTTACATGAGGTCCAGTTACTGACCTGAGGTCCAGTTATCGACATGAGGTCCAGTTACTGACGCCCAGTTACTGACATGAGGTCCAGTTACTGACATGAGGTCCAGTTACTGACCTGAGGTCCAGTTATCGACATGAGGTCCAGTTACTGACGTCCAGTTACTGACATGAGGTCCAGTTACTGACAAGAGGTCCAGTTACTGACCTGAGGTCCAGTTACTGACGCCCAGTTACTGACATGAGGTCCAGTTACTGACGCCCAGTTACTGACATGAGGTCCAGTTACTGACATGAGGTCCAGTTATTGACATGAGGTCCAGTTACTGACATGAGGTCCAGTTACTGATGCCCAGTTACTGACCTGAGGTCCAGTTATCGACATGAGGTCCAGTTACTGACGCCCAGTTACTGACATGAGGTCCAGTTACTGACGCCCAGTTACTGACATGACGTCCAGTTATCGACATGAGGTCCAGTTACTGACGCCCAGTTACTGACGCCCAGTTAATGACATGAGGTCCAGTTACTGACGCCCAGTTACTGACATGAGGTCCAGTTACTGACACCCAGTTACTGACATGAGGTCCAGTTATCGACATGAGGTCCAGTTACTGACGCCCAGTTACTGACCTGAGGTCCAGTTACTGACATGAGGTCCAGTTACTGACCTGAGGTCCAGTTATCGACATGAGGTCCAGTTACTGACGCCCAGTTACTGACATGAGGTCCAGTTATCGACATGAGGTCCAGTTACTGACGCCCAGTTACTGACCTGAGGTCCACTTATCGACATGAGGTCCAGTTACTGACGCCCAGTTACTGACATGAGGTCCAGTTACTGACATGAGGTCCAGTTACTGACATGAGGTCCAGTTACTGACCTGAGGTCCAGTTACTGACATGAGGTCCAGTTACTGACGCCCAGTTACTGACATGAGGTCCAGTTACTGACATGAGGTCCAGTTACTGACGCCTAGTTAATGACATGAGGTCCAGTTACTGACGCCCAGTTACTTACATGAGGTCCAGTTACTGACCTGAGGTCCAGTTATCGACATGAGGTCCAGTTACTGACGCCCAGTTACTGACATGAGGTCCAGTTACTGACATGAGGTCCAGTTACTGACCTGAGGTCCAGTTATCGACATGAGGTCCAGTTACTGACGTCCAGTTACTGACATGAGGTCCAGTTACTGACAAGAGGTCCAGTTACTGACCTGAGGTCCAGTTACTGACGCCCAGTTACTGACATGAGGTCCAGTTACTGACATGAGGTCCAGTTATTGACATGAGGTCCAGTTACTGACATGAGGTCCAGTTACTGATGCCCAGTTACTGACCTGAGGTCCAGTTATCGACATGAGGTCCAGTTACTGACGCCCAGTTACTGACATGAGGTCCAGTTACTGACGCCCAGTTACTGACATGAGGTCCAGTTATCGACATGAGGTCCAGTTACTGACGCCCAGTTACTGACATGAGGTCCAGTTACTGACGCCCAGTTACTGACATGAGGTCCAGTTATCGACATGAGGTCCAGTTACTGACATGAGGTCCAGTTACTGACGCCCAGTTACTGACGCCCAGTTAATGACATGAGGTCCAGTTACTGACGCCCAGTTACTTACATGAGGTCCAGTTACTGACATGAGGTCCAGTTACTGACCTGAGGTCCAGTTATCGACATGAGGTCCAGTTACTGACGCCCAGTTACTGACATGAGGTCCAGTTACTGACATGAGGTCCAGTTACTGACCTGAGGTCCAGTTATCGACATGAGGTCCAGTTACTGACGTCCAGTTACTGACATGAGGTCCAGTTACTGACAAGAGGTCCAGTTACTGACCTGAGGTCCAGTTACTGACGCCCAGTTACTGACATGAGGTCCAGTTACTGACGCCCAGTTACTGACATGAGGTCCAGTTACTGACATGAGGTCCAGTTATTGACATGAGGTCCAGTTACTGACATGAGGTCCAGTTACTGACGCCCAGTTACTGACCTGAGGTCCAGTTATCGACATGAGGTCCAGTTACTGACGCCCAGTTACTGACATGAGGTCCAGTTATCGACATGAGGTCCAGTTACTGACGCCCAGTTACTGACATGAGGTCCAGTTATCGACATGAGGTCCAGTTACTGACGCCCAGTTACTGACATGAGGTCCAGTTACTGACGCCCAGTTACTGACATGAGGTCCAGTTATCGACATGAGGTCCAGTTACTGACGCCCAGTTACTGACGCCCAGTTAATGACATGAGGTCCAGTTACTGACGCCCAGTTACTGACGCCCAGTTAATGACATGAGGTCCAGTTACTGACGCCCAGTTACTGACATGAGGTCCAGTTACTGACATGAGGTCCAGTTACTGACCTGAGGTCCAGTTATCGACATGAGGTCCAGTTACTGACGCCCAGTTACTGACATGAGGTCCAGTTACTGACATGAGGTCCAGTTACTGACATGAGGTCCAGTTACTGACCTGAGGTCCAGTTATCGACATGAGGTCCAGTTACTGACCTGAGGTCCAGTTATCAACATGAGGTCCAGTTACTGACGTCCAGTTACTGACATGAGGTCCAGTTACTGACAAGAGGTCCAGTTACTGACCTGAGGTCCAGTTACTGACGCCCAGTTACTGACATGAGGTCCAGTTACTGACATGAGGTCCAGTTATTGACATGAGGTCCAGTTACTGACATGAGGTCCAGTTACTGATGCCCAGTTACTGACCTGAGGTCCAGTTATCGACATGAGGTCCAGTTACTGACGCCCAGTTACTGACATGAGGTCCAGTTATCGACATGAGGTCCAGTTACTGACGCCCAGTTACTGACATGAGGTCCAGTTATCGACATGAGGTCCAGTTACTGACGCCCAGTTACTGACATGAGGTCCAGTTACTGACGCCCAGTTACTGACATGAGGTCCAGTTATCGACATGAGGTCCAGTTACTGACGCCCAGTTACTGACGCCCAGTTAATGACATGAGGTCCAGTTACTGACGCCCAGTTACTGACGCCCAGTTAATGACATGAGGTCCAGTTACTGACGCCCAGTTACTGACATGAGGTCCAGTTACTGACATGAGGTCCAGTTACTGACCTGAGGTCAAGTTATCGACATGAGGTCCAGTTACTGACGCCCAGTTACTGACATGAGGTCCAGTTACTGACATGAGGTCCAGTTACTGACATGAGGTCCAGTTACTGACCTGAGGTCCAGTTATCGACATGAGGTCCAGTTACTGACCTGAGGTCCAGTTATCGACATGAGGTCCAGTTACTGACATGAGGTCCAGTTACTGACATGAGGTCCAGTTACTGACAAGAGGTCCAGTTACTGACATGAGGTCCAGTTACTGACCTGAGGTCCAGTTATCGACATGAGGTCCAGTTACTGACGTCCAGTTACTGACATGAGGTCCAGTTACTGACAAGAGGTCCAGTTACTGACCTGAGGTCCAGTTACTGACGCCCAGTTACTGACATGAGGTCCAGTTACTGACGCCCAGTTACTGACATGAGGTCCAGTTACTGACATGAGGTCCAGTTATTGACATGAGGTCCAGTTACTGACATGAGGTCCAGTTACTGACGCCCAGTTACTGACCTGAGGTCCAGTTATCGACATGAGGTCCAGTTACTGACGCCCAGTTACTGACATGAGGTCCAGTTATCGACATGAGGTCCAGTTACTGACATGAGGTCCAGTTACTGACATGATGTCCAGTTACTGACGCCCAGTTACTGACCTGAGGTCCAGTTATCGACATGAGGTCCAGTTACTGACGCCCAGTTACTGACATGAGGTCCAGTTATCGACATGAGGTCCAGTTACTGACGCCCAGTTACTGACATGAGGTCCAGTTATCGACATGAGGTCCAGTTACTGACGCCCAGTTACTGACATGAGGTCCAGTTACTGACGCCCAGTTACTGACATGAGGTCCAGTTATCGACATGAGGTCCAGTTACTGACGCCCAGTTACTGACGCCCAGTTAATGACATGAGGTCCAGTTACTGACGCCCAGTTACTTACATGAGGTCCAGTTACTGACATGAGGTCCAGTTACTGACCTGAGGTCCAGTTATCGACATGAGGTCCAGTTACTGACGCCCAGTTACTGACATGAGGTCCAGTTACTGACATGAGGTCCAGTTACTGACCTGAGGTCCAGTTATCGACATGAGGTCCAGTTACTGACGTCCAGTTACTGACAAGAGGTCCAGTTACTGACCTGAGGTCCAGTTACTGACGTCCAGTTACTGACATGAGGTCCAGTTACTGACATGAGGTCCAGTTACTGACATGAGGTCCAGTTATTGACATGAGGTCCAGTTACTGACATGAGGTCCAGTTACTGATGCCCAGTTACTGACCTGAGGTCCAGTTATCGACATGAGGTCCAGTTACTGACGCCCAGTTACTGACATGAGGTCCAGTTACTGACGCCCAGTTACTGACATGACGTCCAGTTATCGACATGAGGTCCAGTTACTGACGCCCAGTTACTGACGCCCAGTTAATGACATGAGGTCCAGTTACTGACGCCCAGTTACTGACATGAGGTCCAGTTACTGACGCCCAGTTACTGACATGAGGTCCAGTTATCGACATGAGGTCCAGTTACTGACGCCCAGTTACTGACCTGAGGTCCAGTTACTGACATGAGGTCCAGTTACTGACCTGAGGTCCAGTTATCGACATGAGGTCCAGTTACTGACGCCCAGTTACTGACATGAGGTCCAGTTATCGACATGAGGTCCAGTTACTGACGCCCAATTACTGACCTGAGGTCCAGTTACTGACATGAGGTCCAGTTACTGACATGAGGTCCAGTTACTGACGCCCAGTTACTGACATGAGGTCCAGTTACTGACACGAGGTCCAGTTACTGACGCCCAGTTACTGACGCCCAGTTAATGACATGAGGTCCAGTTACTGACGCCCAGTTACTTACATGAGGTCCAGTTACTGACCTGAGGTCCAGTTATCGACATGAGGTCCAGTTACTGACGCCCAGTTACTGACATGAGGTCCAGTTACTGACATGAGGTCCAGTTACTGACCTGAGGTCCAGTTATCGACATGAGGTCCAGTTACTGACGTCCAGTTACTGACATGAGGTCCAGTTACTGACAAGAGGTCCAGTTACTGACCTGAGGTCCAGTTACTGACGCCCAGTTACTGACATGAGGTCCAGTTACTGACGCCCAGTTACTGACATGAGGTCCAGTTACTGACATGAGGTCCAGTTATTGACATGAGGTCCAGTTACTGACATGAGGTCCAGTTACTGATGCCCAGTTACTGACCTGAGGTCCAGTTATCGACATGAGGTCCAGTTACTGACGCCCAGTTACTGACATGAGGTCCAGTTACTGACGCCCAGTTACTGACATGAGGTCCAGTTATCGACATGAGGTCCAGTTACTGACGCCCAGTTACTGACATGAGGTCCAGTTACTGACGCCCAGTTACTGACATGAGGTCCAGTTACTGACACGAGGTCCAGTTACTGACGCCCAGTTACTGACGCCCAGTTAATGACATGAGGTCCAGTTACTGACGCCCAGTTACTTACATGAGGTCCAGTTACTGACATGAGGTCCAGTTACTGACCTGAGGTCCAGTTATCGACATGAGGTCCAGTTACTGACCTGAGGTCCAGTTATCGACATGAGGTCCAGTTACTGACGTCCAGTTACTGACATGAGGTCCAGTTACTGACAAGAGGTCCAGTTACTGACATGAGGTCCAGTTACTGACCTGAGGTCCAGTTATCGACATGAGGTCCAGTTACTGACGTCCAGTTACTGACATGAGGTCCAGTTACTGACAAGAGGTCCAGTTACTGACCTGAGGTCCAGTTACTGACGCCCAGTTACTGACATGAGGTCCAGTTACTGACGCCCAGTTACTGACATGAGGTCCAGTTACTGACATGAGGTCCAGTTATTGACATGAGGTCCAGTTACTGACATGAGGTCCAGTTACTGACGCCCAGTTACTGACCTGAGGTCCAGTTATCGACATGAGGTCCAGTTACTGACGCCCAGTTACTGACATGAGGTCCAGTTATCGACATGAGGTCCAGTTACTGACATGAGGTCCAGTTACTGACATGATGTCCAGTTACTGACGCCCAGTTACTGACCTGAGGTCCAGTTATCGACATGAGGTCCAGTTACTGACGCCCAGTTACTGACATGAGGTCCAGTTATCGACATGAGGTCCAGTTACTGACGCCCAGTTACTGACATGAGGTCCAGTTATCGACATGAGGTCCAGTTACTGACGCCCAGTTACTGACATGAGGTCCAGTTACTGACGCCCAGTTACTGACATGAGGTCCAGTTATCGACATGAGGTCCAGTTACTGACGCCCAGTTACTGACGCCCAGTTAATGACATGAGGTCCAGTTACTGACGCCCAGTTACTTACATGAGGTCCAGTTACTGACATGAGGTCCAGTTACTGACCTGAGGTCCAGTTATCGACATGAGGTCCAGTTACTGACGCCCAGTTACTGACATGAGGTCCAGTTACTGACATGAGGTCCAGTTACTGACCTGAGGTCCAGTTATCGACATGAGGTCCAGTTACTGACGTCCAGTTACTGACAAGAGGTCCAGTTACTGACCTGAGGTCCAGTTACTGACGTCCAGTTACTGACATGAGGTCCAGTTACTGACATGAGGTCCAGTTACTGACATGAGGTCCAGTTATTGACATGAGGTCCAGTTACTGACATGAGGTCCAGTTACTGATGCCCAGTTACTGACCTGAGGTCCAGTTATCGACATGAGGTCCAGTTACTGACGCCCAGTTACTGACATGAGGTCCAGTTACTGACGCCCAGTTACTGACATGACGTCCAGTTATCGACATGAGGTCCAGTTACTGACGCCCAGTTACTGACGCCCAGTTAATGACATGAGGTCCAGTTACTGACGCCCAGTTACTGACATGAGGTCCAGTTACTGACGCCCAGTTACTGACATGAGGTCCAGTTATCGACATGAGGTCCAGTTACTGACGCCCAGTTACTGACCTGAGGTCCAGTTACTGACATGAGGTCCAGTTACTGACCTGAGGTCCAGTTATCGACATGAGGTCCAGTTACTGACGCCCAGTTACTGACATGAGGTCCAGTTATCGACATGAGGTCCAGTTACTGACGCCCAGTTACTGACCTGAGGTCCAGTTACTGACATGAGGTCCAGTTACTGACATGAGGTCCAGTTACTGACGCCCAGTTACTGACATGAGGTCCAGTTACTGACACGAGGTCCAGTTACTGACGCCCAGTTACTGACGCCCAGTTAATGACATGAGGTCCAGTTACTGACGCCCAGTTACTTACATGAGGTCCAGTTACTGACCTGAGGTCCAGTTATCGACATGAGGTCCAGTTACTGACGCCCAGTTACTGACATGAGGTCCAGTTACTGACATGAGGTCCAGTTACTGACCTGAGGTCCAGTTATCGACATGAGGTCCAGTTACTGACGTCCAGTTACTGACATGAGGTCCAGTTACTGACAAGAGGTCCAGTTACTGACCTGAGGTCCAGTTACTGACGCCCAGTTACTGACATGAGGTCCAGTTACTGACGCCCAGTTACTGACATGAGGTCCAGTTACTGACATGAGGTCCAGTTATTGACATGAGGTCCAGTTACTGACATGAGGTCCAGTTACTGATGCCCAGTTACTGACCTGAGGGTCCAGTTATCGACATGAGGTCCAGTTACTGACGCCCAGTTACTGACATGAGGTCCAGTTACTGACGCCCAGTTACTGACATGAGGTCCAGTTATCGACATGAGGTCCAGTTACTGATGCCCAGTTACTGACATGAGGTCCAGTTACTGACGCCCAGTTACTGACATGAGGTCCAGTTACTGACACGAGGTCCAGTTACTGACGCCCAGTTACTGACGCCCAGTTAATGACATGAGGTCCAGTTACTGACGCCCAGTTACTTACATGAGGTCCAGTTACTGACCTGAGGTCCAGTTATCGACATGAGGTCCAGTTACTGACGCCCAGTTACTGACATGAGGTCCAGTTACTGACATGAGGTCCAGTTACTGACCTGAGGTCCAGTTATCGACATGAGGTCCAGTTACTGACGTCCAGTTACTGACATGAGGTCCAGTTACTGACAAGAGGTCCAGTTACTGACCTGAGGTCCAGTTACTGACGCCCAGTTACTGACATGAGGTCCAGTTACTGACGCCCAGTTACTGACATGAGGTCCAGTTACTGACATGAGGTCCAGTTACTGACATGAGGTCCAGTTACTGATGCCCAGTTACTGACCTGAGGTCCAGTTATCGACATGAGGTCCAGTTACTGACGCCCAGTTACTGACATGAGGTCCAGTTACTGACGCCCAGTTACTGACATGAGGTCCAGTTATCGACATGAGGTCCAGTTACTGACGCCCAGTTACTGACATGAGGTCCAGTTACTGACGCCCAGTTACTGACATGAGGTCCAGTTATCGACATGAGGTCCAGTTACTGACGCCCAGTTACTGACGCCCAGTTAATGACATGAGGTCCAGTTACTGACGCCCAGTTACTTACATGAGGTCCAGTTACTGACATGAGGTCCAGTTACTGACCTGAGGTCCAGTTATCGACATGAGGTCCAGTTACTGACGCCCAGTTACTGACATGAGGTCCAGTTACTGACATGAGGTCCAGTTACTGACCTGAGGTCCAGTTATCGACATGAGGTCCAGTTACTGACGTCCAGTTACTGACAAGAGGTCCAGTTACTGACCTGAGGTCCAGTTACTGACGTCCAGTTACTGACATGAGGTCCAGTTACTGACGCCCAGTTACTGACATGAGGTCCAGTTACTGACATGAGGTCCAGTTATTGACATGAGGTCCAGTTACTGACATGAGGTCCAGTTACTGATGCCCAGTTACTGACCTGAGGTCCAGTTATCGACATGAGGTCCAGTTACTGACGCCCAGTTACTGACATGAGGTCCAGTTACTGACGCCCAGTTACTGACATGACGTCCAGTTATCGACATGAGGTCCAGTTACTGACGCCCAGTTACTGACGCCCAGTTAATGACATGAGGTCCAGTTACTGACGCCCAGTTACTTACATGAGGTCCAGTTACTGACATGAGGTCCAGTTACTGACCTGAGGTCCAGTTATCGACATGAGGTCCAGTTACTGACGCCCAGTTACTGACATGAGGTCCAGTTACTGACATGAGGTCCAGTTACTGACCTGAGGTCCAGTTATCGACATGAGGTCCAGTTACTGACGTCCAGTTACTGACAAGAGGTCCAGTTACTGACCTGAGGTCCAGTTACTGACGCCCAGTTACTGACATGAGGTCCAGTTACTGACGCCCAGTTACTGACATGAGGTCCAGTTACTGACATGAGGTCCAGTTATTGACATGAGGTCCAGTTACTGACATGAGGTCCAGTTACTGATGCCCAGTTACTGACCTGAGGTCCAGTTATCGACATGAGGTCCAGTTACTGACGCCCAGTTACTGACATGAGGTCCAGTTTCTGACGCCCAGTTACTGACATGACGTCCAGTTATCGACATGAGGTCCAGTTACTGACGCCCAGTTACTGACGCCCAGTTAATGACATGAGGTCCAGTTACTGACGCCCAGTTACTGACATGAGGTCCAGTTACTGACGCCCAGTTACTGACATGAGGTCCAGTTATCGACATGAGGTCCAGTTACTGACGCCCAGTTACTGACCTGAGGTCCAGTTACTGACATGAGGTCCAGTTACTGACATGAGGTCCAGTTATCGACATGAGGTCCAGTTACTGACGTCCAGTTACTGACATGAGGTCCAGTTATCGACATGAGGTCCAGTTACTGACGCCCAGTTACTGACCTGAGGTCCAGTTACTGACATGAGGTCCAGTTACTGACATGAGGTCCAGTTACTGACGCCCAGTTACTGACATGAGGTCCAGTTACTGACACGAGGTCCAGTTACTGACGCCCAGTTACTGACGCCCAGTTAATGACATGAGGTCCAGTTACTGACGCCCAGTTACTTACATGAGGTCCAGTTACTGACCTGAGGTCCAGTTATCGACATGAGGTCCAGTTACTGACGCCCAGTTACTGACATGAGGTCCAGTTACTGACATGAGGTCCAGTTACTGACCTGAGGTCCAGTTATCGACATGAGGTCCAGTTACTGACGTCCAGTTACTGACATGAGGTCCAGTTACTGACAAGAGGTCCAGTTACTGACCTGAGGTCCAGTTACTGACGCCCAGTTACTGACATGAGGTCCAGTTACTGACGCCCAGTTACTGACATGAGGTCCAGTTACTGACATGAGGTCCAGTTATTGACATGAGGTCCAGTTACTGACATGAGGTCCAGTTACTGATGCCCAGTTACTGACCTGAGGTCCAGTTATCGACATGAGGTCCAGTTACTGACGCCCAGTTACTGACATGAGGTCCAGTTACTGACGCCCAGTTACTGTACTGCTCTCATGTTGCTCTCATGTTGCTCTGATTGCTCTGATGTTGCTCTCATGTTGCTCTCATGTTGCTCTGATTGCTCTGATGTTGCTCTCATGTTGCTCTCATGTTGCTCTGATTGCTCTCATGTTGCTCTGATTGCTCTGATGTTGCTCTCATGTTGCTCTCATGTTGCTCTGATGTTGCTCTGATTTTGCTCTCATGTTGCTCTCATGTTGCTCTGATGTTGCTCTGATGTTGCTCTGATGTTGCTCTCATGTTGCTCTGATGTTGCTCTGATTGCTCTGATGTTGCTCTGATTTTGCTCTCATGTTGCTCTCATGTTGCTCTCATGTTGCTCTGATGTTGCTCTGATGTTGGTCTGATGTTGCTCTCATGTTGCTCTGATGTTGCTCTGATTGCTCTGATGTTGCTCTGATGTTGCTCTGATTGCTCTGATGTTGCTCTGATGTTGCTCTCATGTTGCTCTGATGTTGCTCTGATGTTGCTCTCATGTTGCTCTGATGTTGCTCTGATTGCTCTGATGTTGCTCTGATGTTGCTCTGATTGCTCTGATGTTGCTCTGATGTTGCTCTCATGTTGCTCTGATGTTGGTCTCATGTTGCTCTGATGTTGCTCTGATGTTGCTCTCATGTTGCTCTGATGTTGCTCTCATGTTGCTCTCATGTTGCTCTGATGTTGCTCTGATTGCTCTGATGTTGCTCTGATTGCTCTGATGTTGCTCTCATGTTGCTCTCATGTTGCTCTGATGTTGCTCTCATGTTGCTCTGATGTTGCTCTGATTGCTCTGATTGCTCTGATGTCGCTCCTCCTCAGGTTATGCAGCAGCAGCTTGGACACCTGAACATCTATGAAGATCTGTGGCTGATCTGGGGACGGAGATCAAAGACGAGCAGGCCTCCGTGCTCCCCACCATGGGGGGGGGGGGAGCACGTGCACGCCCCCCCTGGCTGCACATGCACGCCCCCCCGTGATGTAACAGCACCTCCTCTGAAGGTCCCCGGCTGCCCTGCAGTGCTGCTTCATGTTCATTTGACTTTGAAGCATCAAGGTTCCAAGTCGCAGACGACATGTTTCCTGCACCACTTGTCAGCATGAATTTCTATTTTGCGCCTGACATTTCACCTCCTGCCCTGGGCTCCTGAGCACGCCAGTGGGGGGGGGGGGGGCGGGTTGCTGGGATTTGTGCCAGCAACCATCTCCACGGGCAGCAGGCAGTGAGCGAGGCCAGCGCACGTGTGGAGCAGCATCAGGCTCTTCATCAAGATCATTTCAATAAAAACGGCTCCTCTCCTTCCAACTCGAGCTCTGCGTGTCTCCTTCTATACCTACTAGCCCTGAGAGATGCTAATTTAGCTCTGCGTGTCTCCTTCTATACCTACTAGCCCTGAGAGATGCTAATTTAGCTCTGCATGTCTCCTTCTATACCTACTAGCCCTGAGAGATGCTAATTTAGCTCTGCGTGTCTCCTTCTATACCTACTAGCCCTGAGAGATGCTAATTTAGCTCTGCGTGTCTCCTTCTATACCTACTAGCCCTGAGAGATGCTAATTTAGCTCTGCGTGTCTCCTATACCTACTAGCCCTGAGAGATGCTAATTTAGCTCTGCGTGTCTCCTTCTATACCTACTAGCCCTGAGAGATGCTAATTTAGCTCTGCGTGTCTCCTTCTATACCTACTAGCCCTGAGAGATGCTAATTTAGCTCTGCGTGTCTCCTTCTATACCTACTAGCCCTGAGAGATGCTAATTTAGCTCTGCGTGTCTCCTTCTATACCTACTAGCCCTGAGAGATGCTAATTTAGCTCTGCGTGTCTCCTTCTATACCTACTAGCCCTGAGAGATGCTAAGTTAGCGTGCTTCCTTCTTCGCTTCGCCCCGTGTCAGCATAAATCCAATCATTCCGTGGTGGCCGTGTGTGTGGATGAGGATGGTTCCTTTATCAATGTTTGAAGCTTCCTGGACTAATACAAGCCCAGATGTTGAGCTGCAGCAGTTGTCCTGGTGTTAGCATGTTAGCTTTAGTGCATTGGAGAAACAAATAAGCTAGCTGTGTTGTAGTGATCTGATCAGAGCAGGTTCCCCATCTTTTTAGTTTTATTTTCTCCCGCTTATCCAGATCCGGGTCGCGGGGGCAGCAGCTTCAGGAGGGGTGCCCAGACAGCCTCTCCCCGGCCACTTCCATCAGCTCCTCCGGGGGCCCCCAGCCGCTCCCAAACCAGGCGAGAGATGTAATCTCTCCACCTAGTCCTGGGCCGGCCACGAGGCCGCCTCCTGGTGGGACATGTCCGGAGCACCTCTAAAGGGAGGCGTCCAGAAGGCATCCTGGCCAGATGCCCGAGCCTCCCCAGCTGACTCCTCTCGATGTGGAGGAGCAGCGGTTGTACTCCGAGCTCCTCCCGGATGTCTGAGCTTCTCACCCTCTCTAAGGCTCAGCCCGGCCTCCCTGCGGAGGAAACTCATTTCAGCCGCTTGTATCCGCGATCTCGTTCTTTCGGTCATCACCCAGCGTTGATGACGGCCATAGATGAGGACTGGGACGTAGATCGACCAGTAAATCGAGAGCTTTGCCTTCCGGCTCAGCTCCTTCTTCACCACGACGGATCGGTTAAGCGCCCGCATCACTGCTGATGCCGCTCCGATCCGCCTGTCGATCTCCCGTTCCATCCTACCCTCACTCGTCAATAAGATCCCGAGATACTTGAACTCCTCCACCTGGGGCAGGACCTCCTCCCCAACCCGGAGAAGGCACTCTACCTTTTTCCGAGCGAGGACCATGGACTCTGACTTGGAGGTGCTGATCCGCATCCCTGCCGCTTCACACTCGGTCGCGAACCATCCTAGCACGTGTTGGAGGTCCCTGTTCGGTGGCCTTGGAGCCACAGCTCGCGACAGCCGCCTCAACAATGGCGGAGCGGAACATGGTCCATTCAGCCTCAATGTCCCCTACCGCCCTCGGAACACGATCAAAGCTCTGTCGGAGGTGGGAGTTGACGGGTTCCTCCACCAACCGTTCCCAACAGACCCTCACTAAGCGTTTGGGCCTGCCAGGTCCACGCGGTGGCCCCCTCCCCCCACCTGATCCAACTCACCACCAGGTAGTGATCAGTTGACAGCTCTGCTCCTCTCTTCACCCGAGTGTCCAAAACATATGGCCGCAGATCAGCTGACACGACTATGAAGTCAATCATTGACCTACGGCCCAGGCCGTCATGGTGCCAAGAGCACAGATGAACAACCTTATGTTCGAACATGGTGTTAGTTATGGCCAAACTGCCACTAGCACAGAAGTCCAATAACTGAACACCACTCTGGTTCTGATCGGGCAGACTGTTCCTCCCAATCACGCCTTTCCAGGTCACGCTGTCGTTGCCCACGTGAGCGTTGAAGTCTCCCAGCAGCATGATGGAGTCCCCAGTCGGGACACTGTCCAGCGTCCGTCCTAGATCCTCTAAAAAGGGCGGGTACTCTAAACTATTGTTTGGTGCATACGCACAAACAACCGTCAGAACCCGTTCCCCGACCCGAAGGCGCAGGGAAGCAACCCTTTCGCTCGACCGCGAGAACCCCAACGTCGAACTAGAGAGTCTGGGGGCAAGCAAAAAGCCCGCCCCCGCTCTCCGTCTCTCACCCTGAGCAACTCCAGCGTAGAAGAGTGTCCAACCCCTCAAGGACTTGGGTTCCTGAGCCGACGCTCTGTGTGGAGGCGAGGCCGACCACATCTAGTCGGTAACGCTCAACCTCCCCCACAAGCTCCAGGTCTTTCCCCACCAGAGAGGTGATGTTCCATGTTCCTAAAGCCAATTTCCATAACCGAGTATCGGACCGCCAAGGCCCCCGCCTTGGTCCGCCGCCCAATCCACACTGCACCGGACCCTTCATGCTCCCCCTGCGGGTGGTGGGTCCACTGGAGACGGGAGTGTCCACATAGCTGGTTCGGGCTGGGCCCGGCCGGGCCCCATGGACGTAGGCCCGGCCACCAGGCGCTCGCCATCGAGCCCCAGCCCCAGGCCTGGCTCCAGGGTGGGGCCCCGGTAACCGTCCGGGCCGGGTACGCGGCTTCCCTTTTAGTTGTTTCATGGTGGGTCTTGAACCATTCTTTGTCTGAACCTTCACCATGTTCTCATTAGCATTCTGCCTCATATGGGGGTGGAGATGGATGCTGGAGATATTAGAGGTTGTTGGTTCCTGTGGGCTCTCCTGGCAGGTCTGATGATGTCAAGTATGAGGAACGTTTGAGGCAGATGAGCAGTTTGAGGAGTTTGAGGTCTTGTTTCTGTCCCTCAGGCGGAGACGCAGAGCTGAAGGAAGCAGGTGGGAATGTTGAGCAGAACATGGTCCAAGCTCTGCTCCAGAACATGGTCCAAGCTCTGCTCCAGAACATGGTCCAAGCTCTGCTCCAGAACATGGTCCAAGCTCTGCTCCAGACCATGATCCAAGCTCTGCTCCAGAACATGGTCCAAGCTCTGCTCCAGAACATGGTCCAAGCTCTGCTCCAGACCATGATCCAAGCTCTGCTCCAGAACATGGTCCAAGCTCTGCTCCAGACCATGATCCAAGCTCTGCTCCAGACCATGATCCAAGCTCTGCTCCAGAACATGGTCCAAGCTCTGCTCCAGACCATGATCCAAGCTCTGCTCCAGAACATGGTCCAAGCTCTGCTCCAGACCATGATCCAAGCTCTGCTCCAGAACCCCAAGAAGGTTCTGGAGGACAGAAAGACTCTGAATGGTTGAGACACGTGAAGACTCGCAGCCAACCGTGAATAATGTGGAGCTTCTCCCAAATCCTGCAGATCAAATGTTCCTCAAGGAACCTGAGCCCCCCAACACACACACAGATACACACAGATACACACAGACACACACAGATACACACAGACACACAGATACACACAGACACACACAGATACACACAGACACACACAGATACACACAGACACACACAGATACACACAGACACACACAGACACACACAGATACACACACACACACAGATACACACACACACACACACAGACAGATACACACACACAGATACACACACACACACACACACACACACAGACACTCACACACACAGATACACACACACACACACACACACACACACACAGTCTGGACCAAGAGAGTCTTTCTACCAAAGTCAGGACATTTTGTTTGGTCGCCACTTCAAAAGACGCTTTGAGGGTTCAGACCTGGTTTGAAGGTTGAGGCTGGAACGGGTTCAGGGTCCAGTTCAGGGGGCGGGTTGTGTTCCTGGAACCTGTGTGTCACAGGTGCTCCAGCAGCTGTGCTGCCACAAAGCTGCAGCTTCCTCTCTGACCTGCTGTGCTGCTGTGCTGCTCTGCTGCTGTGCTGCTCTGCTGCTGTGCTGCTGTGCTGCTGTGCTGCTCTGCTGCTGTGCTGCTCTGCTGCTGTGCTGCTGTGCTGCTGTGCTGCTGTGCTGCTGTGCTGCTCTGCTGCTGTGCTGCTCTGCTGCTGTGCTGCTGTGCTGCTGTGCTGCTGTGCTGCTGTGCTGTGCTGTGTGCTGCAGTGTTGCCGTGCCGCTGTGCTGTGTGCTGCAGTGTTGCTCTGCTGCTGTGCTGCTGTGCTGCTGTGCTGCAGTGCTGCTGTGCTGCTCTGCTGCTGTGCTGCTGTGCTGTGCTGTGTGCTGCAGTGTTGCCGTGCCGCTGTGCTGTGTGCTGCAGTGTTGCTCTGCTGCTGTGCTGCTCTGCTGCTGCTCTGCTGCAGTGCTGCTCTGCTGCTGTGCTGCTGCCGTGCTGCAGTGCTGCTGCAGTGTTGCTGTGCTGCAGTGTTGCTCTGCTGCAGTGCTGCTCTGCTGCTGTGCTGCTGTGCTGCAGTGTTGCTCTGCTGCAGTGTTGCTCTGCTGCTGTGCTGCTCTGCTGCAGTGTTGCTCTGCTGCTGTGCTGCTCTGCTGCAGTGTTACTCTGCTGCTCTGCTGCTGTGCTGCAGTGCTGCTCTGCTGCTGTGCTGCTCTGCTGCAGTGTTGCTCTGCTGCTCTGCTGCTGCTGTGCTGCTCTGCTGCTGTGCTGCAGTGCTGCAGTGCTGCTCTGCTGCAGTGTTGCTCTGCTGCTGTGCTGCTCTGCTGCAGTGTTGCTCTGCTGCTGTGCTGCTCTGCTGCTGTGCTGCTCTGCTGCTCTGCTGCTGTGCTGCAGTGCTGCTCTGCTGCTGTGCTGCTCTGCTGCAGTGTTGCTCTGCTGCTCTGCTGCTGCTGTGCTGCTCTGCTGCTGTGCTGCAGTGCTGCAGTGCTGCTCTGCGGCAGTGCTGTTGTGCTGCTGTGCTGCTGCCGTGCTGCAGTGTTGCTGTGCTGCTCTGCTGCTGCTGTGCTGCAGTGTTGCTCTGCTGCTGTGCTGCTCTGCTGCTGCTGTGCTGCTGTGCTCTAACAGGGTGATGTAACAGCCTCCACCGTGGGCAGGAATGTCTCCAGGCTGTTCTGAACACAGCGTTGCTTTAATTAGGTTGATGCAACGCAGCAACTCATGATGAGACGTGTGGGAGAGCACAGCTGCTGTGGGGGAGCGGAGCACACGTGAGCTCCTGGGGACCCGTGAGGAGGCTGCGCTCCTGTAGAGGCTGAGCAGAGACCTGACACAGCTCAGCATCTGACTGGTCTGATCATTGGGTTCTCCTACGAGTGGCTGATGCACGGCTGCACCGCCTGGTCTCCTGGCCTGCTCCTGGTCTCCTGGCCCTGCTCCTGGTCTCCTGGCCTTCTGCTCCTGGTCTCCTGGCCTTCTGCTCCTGGTCTCCTGCCCTCCTGGTCTCCTGGCCTTCTGCTCCTGGTCTCCTGGCCTTCTGCTCCTGGTCTCCTGGTCTCCTGGTCTCCTGGCCTTCTGCTCCTGGTCTCCTGGCCTGCTCCTGGTCTCCTGGCCTGCTCCTGGTCTCCTGGCCTTCTGCTCCTGGTCTCCTGGCCTTCTGCTCCTGGTCTCCTGGCCTGCTC
>NC_042297.1:576458-581458 GCF_901000725.2 Takifugu rubripes
GGAGAGAGACACAAACTTGGGGTTATAACTTCTGTCAGAACTTGTCATTCTGTTGATGGGGGAGGGGGCTTACATAACAAAAGCATGCCTGATGCAGCCATGGCTCTGGGAGGGGGGGGGATCAGGACTGCACAAAACCAGATGGAGCGAGGAGCTTCAGGCCGGCCTCGCGGTCACACTGATGTGTGCGGAGCGGTCTGACGAGGTGCATCATGGGAAACCTGAAACGTGAGGAATATATTGACAACTAAAACAGGAGCCGTTGGATTTAGCCTGCAGATGCCTTCAAAGTCAGATTGTGAAGGAGTTCCAGACGTAGCAGCATGTGGTGCACCAGGACGTGAAGGTGAACCTGGAGCACGTTCTCCTGTCCAGATGGGTTAATGCTGCCTGAAGATGCAGCAATAGTTGCCTAAAGCTCAACGTTAGCATGACCTACAAATGATTTCCTACCTATTTGTGATGGGTCACGTATTCTGATACGAGTGATGTTCTTTTATGTGATGTCATGACACAGAAGAGTCCTGCTCCCATGGATGGAGGTTGTTGCTCCACAGGCTCTGGCTGGAACTGACGAAACATGGCAGCATCTCAAGCTGATGTTCAGTGAAAGTAATTCATGCTGTTTAAATCCCCCGAGACTTGTGTCTCCATCCACGCAGAGACCTTCCTCAGCCCAGACACGTCCTCCAGCTCTTCTGCAGGACTCTGGACGTTCCCAGACAGCTGAATAACATGGTCTCTCTCGTGGGTCCTGGACCTCCGGACTGGCAGGACGTGCCCGGGACACCTCCCCAGTCAATGATGCTGCAGAGTCGTGTCAGCCAAGCCAGCCAGCAACATCGAGAGAGGAGGTACTCGGTGTAGATCTCGTCCACCCCCAAGCCTTGCCACCAAGGAGCTTGCTAACTGCCTCAGTGGCTTCAGACTGGTGGATGGACAAGCCCACCTCAGAGTCCCCAGCCTCCGCTTCCTCAGGGTTAGAATCCTCAGCATGTCTCCACCTAAACAGCACTGACGGAGCACGGCGTCCCCCTCCTGAGGTGCCAGACCATTTGCTAGAATTTTTCAGAGGCCTTCTAAAGAGTCCCTCAGGGACTCACCAAACTCCTTCCAGACTTGAGTTTTTGCCTCCAGGACAGCCCACATTGCAACCGGCTTGGCCTGTCAGTACCTGTCACCTGCTTCAGGAGCTCAACAGGTCAGCACGGACCAACAGGACTCCTTCGTCAGCATCCCCAACTTTTGGTCTCCACCACCGGGTTCTGGTATTGCTGCCAGGAGACCTTGGGCCACGGTTCCAAACTACCACGATGACAATAGAGGCAGAGAACATGGTCCAGTCTACCTCAGCATCTCCTGACTTCCTCTGAATCTGGGAGAAGTTGTCCCAGAGGTGGGAGTTAAAGACCCAATGTTCCCAACAGATAGGGTGGATTATAGGTTTGTCTGACTTCCTCCCCCGCCACTGAACCCACCTCACCACCAGGTAGGGATCAGTTAATAACCCCACCCCTCTCTTTACACACTCATCCCCATCGAACGCCGGTCTAGGGTGTCCTGGTGCCACGAAAGTAGTCCACCAGTAGAGTTCCTACATAGTTCCTCGGATACAGGAAAGACTTGATAACAAATCTTTTTACACTGGGTTCCTCCCCCTCCGACCACCTTCAGTCCATCCAGATGTTCCTCCTCATCTTCCTTTTCCACTCCACCCCAGTCTGTGTTGTTTCCCTCTCCTTCATTCAAACCTCACACGGACATTTGTTTGCATCTATTCATGAGAGAATTTTCCGGTTTTCTTCTCCCATTTATGTCCAGCAGCACTAACCTATTGTGCTCTGATGCTTCTCTTAGGCAAGAGGTCTGTATCAGGCCGAGAAGATGCAGGGACGAAGGGAAGCAGGGAATTGGCTTTTTTGTTCTTAGTTATTCAGTAGAAAAGTTTGGTGTGTATCTTCTCCTACACCGTTTGTCATACCAACACCAAATTTCATCAGAGTGTCTAAATTCTGGGAATGGGCGTCCATGACCTTTATTCCAACTAGGACCTGTTTCCGAACCCTCTTGCATCGATGCAGGTTGGCGTGTACAGAGGGCAATGATATCAAAGGGAGGCCATGAGGGGAGACATCCCCGTGGAGGCTGAGAACAAAGAGTCCTCTAAGGTATCATTGACGTAGACGAAGAGGAACTGATTCAACATGTCACGATGAACATCGCTCACCAACGAGTGGACCGCCACCGGGGCATTGGTTAGACCAAAGGGCTTTACCAGGTATTACCAGTGCCCCAAGAGGGTGTTGAAAACAATCTACCACTGCTTTCTACCGCCGTGATGAATCTGGGCTAGATAGTAGGCGTTCTGAAGGTTCAGTTTAGAGAAGATCGGGGCTCGATGGAGTCAGTACGAGGTGGAGAGACCAGTCCAGTAACCTGCCCTCGAGAACACTGATGATGGCCAAATCACCCCATCTTCCAGCGATTCTCCGATGTGCTTCTCGATGGCCTCCCGCTCCGGTCGGGATAAGCTGTACAAATGGCTGGAAGGCAGGGGAGCCCCGGGCAGATCTATACTGCAGTCGTAGGGTTGATGAGGGGGTAGAGAGACCTCGTGCTGTTTGCTAAATACCGAGGAGGAAAGATCTGAGTGGAGACAGTTCCAGTGACAGGTAATGCTCCGGCTAGTGAGCCACCTGGCCAACCAATCAAACTGTGGCTGGAGGCCAGCGAGCCAGGGAGAGCCAAGGATTTTGGGTCAGCCAGCGAAGTGAGAGGAAGACAACGACTAAACAGCCTTCTCCCTCTGTCTCTGCCTTCGATGGTTGTCTAGGCGCATAGTGAGAGCAATCATGATCTCAAGGTTTGGTGTCTTGTCTTGAGCTGCCAACTCATTCTTTAGCTCCTCCCCTAGCCACTTAATATAGACTCCCCAGAGCACGGCGTCATTCCAACCTTCGTCTGTGTCCAGAACACGGAACTGAATAAACTGACACAGACCGCTGGCGTAAGGAGAGAAGCTTTGCCGCTGCCTCACCAACCTGGACCAGGTGATCGAACACACGCCTGATTCAAACGGCTTGGATGTGGGTGTCTCATTACCTCTTACTGTGGTGGCTCACTGCGCAGCCCTCCCTGATAATAAATTAACAATAAAAGCTAGCATAGCCTTGCCAGTAGGGTAATGGCTGGAGATCAAACACCAAGGAGCATTGCAGCAAAAAACTACCACATCTGTCCACGTCATCTGAGTAACGCTTGGGAATGGTAATGTGAGGCAGAACATGGAGGTTCCGAGTGCAGAGAAACTGGCTCTGGATGATGCAGAAAGGGCAGGAGGCTGCACAGGAGGGGCTGTTCTCTCCTGCCCGAGAAGACCCACGACACTAGACGATAGACTCTGGAGGGTGCTCCATGTCTCTGAAACTTGATGAGCGATTAGCATGTCCTGCACCACCAAAGCTCGCTGAACAGCATCATTGTTCACTGGGTCCATGATGGTCTGATCGTACGCTCTGGTTGTCTGCAGTTGAATGTTACACTCTGCTTTCTGCCATTTTGCTTCACAAACACGCTCACTGGCTGTAGCCTTTTAGGGGGGGAGAGGAGGGAGGAGTCCATGGTCCACGTGAACGTACTGCTGTCCAGTTCAACACCTCACACTTGCTCGCTAACTGCTGCTGCTGTGCCACCCCCCCCCCCATCCCAAAGAAAACCAAAGGGCATCACTGTCGTCTGTGTGTAATAATGTTCCTTCAGGCCACATGGGTTTGATAAAGCTAGTTCCTCCTCATTCCATCTCTCAGGAATCAAAGCTGAATAAAATGAAGTGAGCACCCACAGGAGCAGAGCAGCAAGCACAGGAGTCAGGCAGTGTGACTAATGCTATTTGCTGCATTTAACCGTGAAGGTTGCTTTTCTACACAAACAGCTGTGTGCCTTCCTTTGACTGTCATCATAAATTCCCCAGAGACGGAGACCACATAGATGTAATCAGCCATATTGGAATTTCTTTTAAAATAACGGGTGCACCCAAGGCCAGGGATGGTGCAGTTCCAGTGAACGGCAGCAACCACTTCAGTTTTCATTTACAGAAATGCTCTCTCCACATCAGTTCCCTTTATTTGTATAGCAAAGGTTAAGGTCAGGGTTAGGGTAGGTTAGGGTAGGGTAGGGGCTAGGGTAGGGGTTAGGGTTAGGGTTAGGGAGGGTTAGGGTTAGGGTAGGGGTTAGGTTTAGGTTTAGGGTGGGGTTAGGGTTAGGGTAGGGTAGGGGCTAGGGTAGGGGTTAGGGTTAGGGTAGGGGCTAGGGTAGGGGTTAGGGTTAGGTTTAGGGTGGGGTTAGGTTTAGGTTTAGGGTGGGGTTAGGGTTAGGGTAGGGGTAGGGTAGGGTAGGGTTAGGTTTAGGTTTAGGGTGGGGTTAGGGTAGGGGGTAGGGTAGGGGTTAGGTTTAGGTTTAGGGTGGGGTTAGGGTTAGGGTAGGGGGTAGGGGTAGGGTAGGGTAGGGTTAGGTTTAGGTTTAGGGTGGGGTTAGGGTAGGGGGTAGGGTTAGGTTAGGGTAGGGTAGGGGTTAGGTTTAGGGTGGGGTTAGGGGTTAGGGTTAGGGTTAGGGGAGGGGAGGGGAGTTGTCTACCTTAACTCGCTTGAAAGAATTGGCCACTCAAGTTAAAAAGCAAAACCCGGATAAAGTCCCCAGCTTCCTGTCAGGGCAGGTATGCCAGCTCGGTGCAGAGACTGGATGGTAGCATCACCTCACCTTCACAAGAAAAACGCAGCAAAGACAACTGTGCATTCTTGAGCTTCATCGTATTTGCAACTTGTTGCGACTGCTCATGCAATCGTGCACATTAGTCGCACTAGTACAACAGTCTCTTCCTTCTGGTCACAGCCCTGCCGACAGCACAGACTTAATGGGGCAGAAAACTGGGCCCGTCATGGTGTCTTAAATTAGTTTATCCCAAGTAAATGTTTCAGTCCTGCAGCCGTTCTAGCTGGATGTGT
>NC_042297.1:586458-593958 GCF_901000725.2 Takifugu rubripes
AGGAGGCGGCACCAAACGAACGCTCACGCTCTCCGTACCATCATCCTGACACGTGACCCTGCTCCTTCTGTCGTGATGACCTTTAGCGCTCTGACCTCTGACCTCTACTGCAGAGGAACATCACCGGTGACGCAGCCTGTGTGTGTGTGTGTGTGTGTGTGTGTGTGTGTGTGTGTGTGTGTGTGATCTGCGTGCTAAAGGCGCTTTAACAACCTTTCCAGCTCTAAATGACTCCAGGTGTGTTGAGCGGAAGCGGCGCCGCGCGGTCTCGTTGCTGCCCCCTGCTGGACGAACTCCGCACTGACGCTTCATCCTCTAAACTGGAGGACGTCCCAGCGCGTGTTGGTCCTTCATGTTTGCCTAGAATAAAAATATAATCTGCACAGCAAATCTGAGGCATCCCATCGATCCCTGTCTGAGGGGCTGGAACATCCACCCTGGAGTGAGTGGTTAGGGTCAGGGTCAGGGGTCAGAGTCAGGGTTAGGGGTCAGAGTTAGGGTCAGAGTTAGGGTCAGGGTTAGGGTTAGGGTCAGAGGGTTAGGGTCAGGGTTGGGGTCAGGGGTTGGGGTTAGAGTTAGGGGTTGGGGTTAGGGTAGGTTAGGGTCAGGGGTTGGGGTTAGGGTCAGGGTTAGGGGTTAGGGTCAGGGTTAGGGGTTAGGGGTCAGGGGTTGGGGTCAGGGGTTGGGGTTAGGGTCAGGGTTAGGGGTCAGAGTTAGGGTTAGGGGTCAGAGTTAGGGTTAGGGGTCAGGGTTAGGGTCAGAGTTAGGGGTTAGGGTCGGGGTTAGGGTCAGGGGTTGGGGTTAGGGTCGGGGTCAGGGTTAGGGGTCAGAGTCAGGGTTAGGGGTTGGGGTCAGGGGTTAGGGTCAGAGTTAGGGTTAGGGGTCAGAGTTAGGGTTAGGGTCAGGGTTAGGGGTCAGGGTTAGGGTCAGAGTTAGGGGTTGGGGTTAGGGTCAGGGTCAGGGTTAGGCGGTGGGGTTAGGGTCGGGGTTAGGGTCAGGGGTTGGGGTTAGGGTCAGGGTTAGGGGTCAGAGTTAGGGTTAGGGGTCAGAGTTAGGGTTAGGGGTCAGGGTTAGGGTCAGAGTTAGGGGTTGGGGTTAGGGTCGGGGTTAGGGTCAGGGGTTGGGGTTAGGGTCGGGGTTAGGGTCAGGGTTAGGGGTCAGAGTCAGGGTTAGGGGTCAGGGGTTGGGGTCAGGGGTTAGGGTCAGAGTTAGGGTTAGGGGTCAGAGTTAGGGTTAGGGTCAGGGTTAGGGGTCAGGGTTAGGGTCAGAGTTAGGGGTTGGGGTCAGGGGTTGGGGTTAGGGTCAGGGTTAGGGTCAGGGTTAGGCGGTGGGGTTAGGGTCGGGGTTAGGGTCAGGGGTTGGGGTTAGGGTCAGGGTTAGGGGTCAGAGTTAGGGTTAGGGGTCAGGGTTAGGGGTCAGGGTTAGGGTCAGAGTTAGGGGTTGGGGTTAGGGTTAGGGTCAGGGGTTGGGGTTAGGGTCAGGGTTAGGGTCAGGGTTAGGGGTCAGAGTCAGGGTTAGGGGTCAGGGTTAGGCGGTGGGGACAGCCATTCCTGGAGCCATGGTGTGCCAGTGGAGGCCTCATCATGGGGAGAACCTCCAGGGAGCTGGGAGCCTGTATTCAGAGGTGGAAGCCAGACTGACCTGATCTTCCCCATAAATGTTGTTGTGTTCCAGGCAGGAACGAGAAGCTAACTTTGCCCAGAAGAAGGCGGAGCGAGCTACGGTCCGAAGCCATTTCAGGGAGAAGTACAGGCTTCCAAAGGTGAAGGAGCTCCACACATGCATGTTTGGGTGTAGCACAGCTGATGCTCCACCATGTGGGTGGGACCCTTGTAGACCTGCATAATGAGCTCATGTTGTCCCTGTTGTCGACTCTCAGAACGAACTGGATGAGACCCAGATCCAGCAGGCAGGGGACGACGTGGTGTTGCCCACAGAGCTGGCCAAGATGATTGCTGAGGACAACCAGGAGGAGAAGAACAAGCAGTCGGTGCTGGGGCAGCTGTCCAACATCCAGAACGTGGACATGGACCAGCTGAAGGACAAAGCCCAGGCCACTCTGGAAGACCTCAAAAAGCAGACGGAGAACTGTAGCCTGATGTGATTGGGCGCCACTGAGCCCCAGAAGGTTCAGGTGGACCTTGTAGAAACATCTTTCTGAGGCAGAGCTGCTCTGGAGGCAGAAATATTCTTGCTGCTTTGGGTTGAAGGGGCAACACCAGGGGGCATCAAGGGGCAACATCAGGGGGCTGAGCCACATCACGCGCTCGCACACCCCAACCCTAACCCCAGCTAGAAGCTAATGACACCAACACTGATACCAGACCTGAAAACCGATACCAGACCTTCCAAAACTCCATTTCTTCCCTGAAATGCTTCAGGCAGCAGAAGAATCTCAGAACAAGCCGTCCTGGTCTAGGGTTAGGGTTAGACTGACGTTCCCTGGTTCCCCCTCTGGTTTGGGCCAGGGTTAGGGTTAGGGTTAGGGGTTGGGGTTAGGGTTAGACTGGTTCCCCCTCTGGTTTGGGCCAGGGTTGGGGTTAGGGTTAGGGTTAGACTGGTTCCCCCTCTGGTTTGGGCCAGGGTTGGGGTTAGGGTTAGGGTTAGGGTTGGGGTTGGGGTTGGGGTTGGGGTTGGGGTTGGGGTTAGGGTTAGGGGTTGGGGTTAGGGTTAGACTGGTTCCCCCTCTGGTTTGGGCCAGGGTTAGGGTTAGGGTTAGGGTTGGGGTTGGGGTTGGGGTTGGGGTTAGGGTTAGGGGTTGGGGGTTGGGGTTAGGGTTAGGGTTAGGGTTAGGGTTGGGATTGGGGTTGGGGTTGGGGTTGGGGTTGGGGTTGGGGTTAGGGTTAGGGGTTGGGGTTAGGGTTAGACTGGTTCCCCCTCTGGTTTGGGCCAGTCAGATGATTTCTGTGTGCAGAGCAGCTCCTCCACATTCGCCTTTGAAAGGTCTCCTCCCTCCATCCCTGAGTCCCGACCCCCGAGGACACGGCGAGACCCAGGCCGCGTCCTCGGCTGAGTTCAGGTCCCGTGTCCTCCCCCAGCAGAGGATCCCAGTCAGCACCTTTAAAGTGGAGCTGAGCATCACTGGAATCAGCTGCCTGGTGACCGTGAGACACCAGCGGGAGTGTTCGGGGCTCCCAGCCTTTAGGAGAATCCGCCATTTTAGTCAGAACCAGGAGCCAAATATGAGCACAACCAAAGCACAGCGGCTGAATAAGAGCAATATTCCTTCCCATGGGGCTGCTGTCTGTCTCCCTGTGTGCTGAACCTTGCTCCCCGGGCCTCCCCTGGACTCCAGCGTGCCTTGGACGTCCGGACAAGGTTGTCTTCTCCAGATCTGAAGCTCCCGCTCATGAAGAGGGCCTTTGGATCATCCTCTACCTGTGCAGAGTCTCATTCCAGCTCCATGAAAATCACGTGCACGTATTTCTAGTGCACGTGGAACCTTATATCAGGGACCCAGAAAAAGCTGCGCTACATTAGCATTAGCATTTGTCTGACAAACATAAAGGAAATGGCTTAATATGTGGAAGTAGGAGCCCGAATACTTCTGCTGTATCCCATGTGACTGTGAGTGTTGTCAACCCTCACCTGACCTCTGACCTCTGACCTTTGACCTGTCCGCCATTTCCCCGAGTCGTAGTCGTGACATTTGGTGGATTTGTGCTGTGCAGCTGATCTGGTGTCGTGTGTGTGTGTGTGTGTGTGTGTGTGTGTTAGTAGCGAGCCGTGCTGGTTGTAACATCCTCAGTGCTCTGAGCTCCATCTCCCAGGTGACGGAGCTCAGGAGAGGCTGGCGGATGTCGTCCATGTTGTGTTTAACTCATCATCCTCCTGGACTGGACCTCAGTGGGCGGAGACCCACCCGTCTGTCCTCCTGTGGTCCCTCGGCGCGGCTAAGAGGGGGGCGCTAACTCTGTTGGGAACAGAAGCCATTAGAGGGGAGCGCTAACTCTGTTGGGAACAGAAGCCATTAGAGGGGGGGCGCTAACTGTTGGGAACAGAAGCCATTAGAGGGGAGCGCTAACTGTTAGGGAACAGAAGCCATTAGAGGGGAGCGCTAACTGTTAGGGAACAGAAGCCATTAGAGGGGAGCGCTAACTGTTGGGAACAGAAACCATTAGAGGGGAGCGCTAACTCTGTTGGGAACAGAAGCCATTAGAGGGGAGCGCTAACTCTGTTGGGAACAGAAGCCATTAGAGGGGAGCGCTAACTCTGTTGGGAACAGAAGCCATTAGAGGGGAGCGCTAACTCTGTTGGGAACAGAAGCCATTAGAGGGGGGCGCTAACTGTTTGGGAACAGAAGCCATTAGAGGGGAGCGCTAACTGTTAGGGAACAGAAGCCATTAGAGGGGAGCGCTAACTGTTAGGGAACAGAAGCCATTAGAGGGGAGCGCTAACTGTTGGGAACAGAAACCATTAGAGGGGAGCGCTAACTCTGTTGGGAACAGAAGCCATTAGAGGGGAGCGCTAACTCTGTTGGGAACAGAAGCCATTAGAGGGGAGCGCTAACTCTGTTTGGAACAGAAGCCATTAGAGGGGGGCGCTAACTGTTGGGAACAGAAGCCATTAGAGGGGAGCGCTAATTCTGTTGGGAACAGAAGCCATTAGAGGGGAGCGCTAACTGTTGGGAACAGAAGCCATTAGAGGGGAGCGCTAACTCTTTTGGGAACAGAAGCCATTAGAGGGGAGCGCTAACTGTTGGGAACAGAAGCCATTAGAGGGGAGCGCTAACTGTTGGGAACAGAAGCCATTAGAGGGGAGCGCTAACTCTGTTGGGAACAGAAGCCATTAGAGGGGAGCGCTAACTGTTGGGAACAGAAGCCATTAGAGGGGAGCGCTAACTGTTAGGGAACAGAAGCCATTAGAGGGGAGCGCTAACTGTTAGGGAACAGAAACCATTAGAGGGGAGCGCTAACTCTGTTGGGAACAGAAGCCATTAGAGGGGAGCGCTAACTCTGTTGGGAACAGAAGCCATTAGAGGGGAGCGCTAACTGTTGGGAACAGAAGCCATTAGAGGGGGGCGCTAACTCTGTTGGGAACAGAAGCCATTAGAGGGGAGCGCTAACTCTGTTGGGAACAGAAGCCATTAGAGGGGAGCGCTAACTGTTAGGAACAGAAGCCATTAGAGGGGAGCGCTAACTGTTAGGGAACAGAAGCCATTAGAGGGGAGCGCTAACTCTTTTGGGAACAGAAGCCATTAGAGGGGAGCGCTAACTCTTTTGGGAACAGAAGCCATTAGAGGGAAGCGCTAACTCTTTTGGGAACAGAAGCCATTAGAGGGGAGCGCTAACTCTTTTGGGAACAGAAGCCCCCCACCATCGTGACTCCCTCTGACTCCATCCAACATCTCATCTCTCATGTTTCTCTGCTTCTTGTTTCAGTGTTTCTGACTTTCTGATTTTAAAACTGCAATAAATTGATTTTTAGGATAATGAAGAGTTTGACTGTTCTTTTGTTCATAAAGCTCCTTCATTTAAATAATAATAATAATAATAATAATAATAATAATCCACATCATCCTTGACCGGGGGACAAAGTGTCGAACCTCGTGTGTCCAGAAGGTGGCGCTGTCTGTCGGTTCTGGAGGCCTCTTCTGCCCAGGGTTCTGGTTCTGAGCCAGAAAAAACCCGTTCGGCGTTTCAGAATTTAGGATGTGGCTCCTGTTTGAATTTTACACTCGTGTTTAGGTGTTTGTCCAAGTGTGTGTGTGTGTGTGTGTGTGTGTGTGTCCGGGGGTGGTCCGGGGGCGGGGCCAGGGGCGGGGCCAGGGTAGTTACCATCTGAAAGGCCAGCTCGGGGCTCTCTGAGTTTCCAAGACGAAGCTGTAAATTAGATTTATTTTAATTGGGGTGAAACGGTCCAGAAAATACCGGTACTGTCCTCCGACATTCTTTCAGTTGGGGGGGGGCGGAGTCCTGAGGTTCCTGCAGATGTGAGTGGAAACAACAGCTGCCCCCTCCCCCAGCCCCCTCTTGGGTTTTGCTATAGAAGTGGGGACCAACGCTGTAACTCATTTTCCAGGGTTCGGGTTAGAGGAGGTCCCGCTCAGGAAGCGGGTCCGACCAATCAGACCCGAGCAGTGACCCGACCAATCAGTGCCGAGGACCGGGGTGGGGGGCACAAAAACTTTTCTGTGTTCGGGGGGAATTAGTCGGCGGAGCGTGAAGCGTGAAGGCAGGAGGGGGACAAAGACGCACGAGGCGGGACAACCAGGCGAGAGCGCGCACAGAGAAGTTCGTGCGTGTTGGAGAGCGCAGGAGGAACCGACAATGGCAGGACAGGCGAGTCGGCGTGCACAGGCCCAGTGCGCGTGACTTCCATTCGGCCGCTCCGGGTCATGGACGAGACGGGACCCGCTTTCGGACTCGCGTCCCGCCGCGTCCTCGTGCGTGTTTGCAGCGAAGAATGGTGACGTCAGCTGGCTCGAGGTTATTTCCGAAAGGACCACGTGGGTTTTTGGCGCAAGCTGCTTGTGTGGAGTAACCGCGGGAGTCCCTGTGGTCCCGGTTCAGATGTGCTGGTGCAGAAGAGGTCCCTGATCCAAGCATGAGCCGCGGGTGCCGGGCCCTGGCGCTGGTCCCGTGGGTGCTGGTCCCGTGGGTGCTGCTCCCGGGGGTGCTGGTGGCCCTGGAGGCGCAGCTCCTGTGCTGGCAGGCTCTGCTGCGCTGCCACCAGGAGCCCGAGTGCGCCCTGGCCTACAGCCAGTACCTGGCGGCCTGTGGGGGCACCCTCAGGGGGCAGCAGCAGTGCCCCAGCCACTGCATCAACACCCTCATCAGGCTGAACCACACCCGCAGCGGGCCCCCCCTGGAGGCCTGCGACTGCGCCCAGGACCTGCAGTGCCGGAGCGCCCAGGAGGCCATCCAGCCCTGCCTCCCACGCAGGCTCCCCAGCCACGCCGGAGGGATGGGCTGCATGGAGGCCCGGCAGAGGTGCGAGGAGGACGGGAGCTGCCACGCCTCCCTGGCGGCCTACCTGTCCTACTGCGGACAGCTGTTCAACGGCAGGAGGTGCTCCTCGGACTGTAAGGCCACCATCCAGCACATGCTGCTCCTGCCCGGCGGCGTGCTGCTGGACCGCTGCGTGTGCGACGGGGTGGAGAGGCCCTTCTGCGAGGTGGTGAAGGAGAACATGAGGAGGCTCTGCTTCACGGGGGACCACATGGTGGTCTCGGAGCAGCCTGATGTGGACGACATGTACGAGGACGAGGACGAGGACCCCCAGAGGGGCGAGGGAGAGGAGGTGGACACGCGTGGCTCGCCGGCTCCTCACACGTCCTCAGGTGGCCTCACGCTGCTGCTTCTCCCTCTGCTGTGGATGCTGTGAAGATCATCCCTGGATCTGGAGATGTGGCGCCTCCTGGGGGGGCTGGGGGTGCCCCGCCCCCCCAGGAGCCTCTCTCAAGCTTGGACAGAACCGGTTTACTTCAACGTCCCGATGGGTCCCGATGGGTCCCGATGGGTCCCGTGGTCACTCAGCAAAACCACCTTCTGAGCCACA
>NC_042297.1:598958-600122 GCF_901000725.2 Takifugu rubripes
AGTCAGTGAGCTTCTCTCTTTAGTCAGTGAGCTTCTCTCTTTAGTCGGTGAGCTTCTCTCTTTAGTCACTGAGCTTCTCTCTTAGTCACTGAGCTTCTCTCTTTAGTCAGTGAGCTTCTCTCTTAGTCAGTGAGCTTCTCTCTTTAGTCACTGAGCTTCTCTCTTTAGTCACTGAGCTTCTCTCTTTAGTCAGTGAGCTTCTCTCTTTAGTCAGTGAGCTTCTCTCTTTAGTCGGTGAGCTTCTCTCTTTAGTCGGTGAGCTTCTCTCTTTAGTCGGTGAGCTTCTCTCTTTAGTCACTGAGCTTCTCTCTTTAGTCAGTGAGCTTCTCTCTTTAGTCACTGAGCTTCTCTCTTTAGTCAGTGAGCTTCTCTCTTTAGTCACTGAGCTTCTCTCTTTAGTCAGTGAGCTTCTCTCTTTAGTCATGAGCTTCTCTCTTTAGTCACTGAGCTTCTCTCTTTGTCAGTGAGCTTCTCTCTTTAGTCAGTGAGCTTCTCTCTTTAGTCGGTGAGCTTCTCTCTTTAGTCAGTGAGCTTCTCTCTTTAGTCACTGAGCTTCTCTCTTTAGTCAGTGAGCTTCTCTCTTTAGTCAGTGAGCTTCTCTCTTTAGTCAGTGAGCTTCTCTCTTTAGTCGGTGAGCTTCTCTCTTTAGTCAGTGAGCTTCTCTCTTTAGTCACTGAGCTTCTCTCTTTAGTCACTGAGCTTCTCTCTTTAGTCACTGAGCTTCTCTCTTTAGTCACTGAGCTTCTCTCTTTAGTCACTGAGCTTCTCTCTTTAGTCAGTGAGCTTCTCTCTTTAGTCACTGAGCTTCTCTCTTTAGTCACTGAGCTTCTCTCTTTAGTCACTGAGCTTCTCTCTTTAGTCGGTGAGCTTCTCTCTTTAGTCAGTGAGCTTCTCTCTTTAGTCGGTGAGCTTCTCTCTTTAGTCACTGAGCTTCTCTCTTAGTCACTGAGCTTCTCTCTTTAGTCACTGAGCTTCTCTCTTTAGTCAGTGAGCTTCTCTCTTAGTCAGTGAGCTTCTCTCTTTAGTCAGTGAGCTTCTCTCTTTAGTCGGTGAGCTTCTCTCTTTAGTCACTGAGCTCTCTCTTTAGTCACTGAGCTTCTCTCTTAGTCAGTGAGCTTCTCTCTTTAGTCACTGAGCTTCTCTCTTTAGTCTGAGCTTCTCTCT
>NC_042297.1:600222-615222 GCF_901000725.2 Takifugu rubripes
CCCTCTCCCCCTCCCTCCCTCCTCCCCCCTCCCCTCCACTCCCCTCCCCTCCCTCCCCCTCTTCCTCTCCCCTCCCTTCCCCTCCTCTCCTCTCCTCCCCTCTCCTCTCCTCTCCTCCCCTCTCCTCTCCTCTCCCCTCCCCATCTCCCCCTGCACACTCCCTCTTGTGGACACTACAGGGAGTGCAGCATTATATATTATTCTCATTATTATTATTAATTTTATTATTGAACGACAACCATGTTCTTAATGAACCCAAAAGACTCATTAATATCACATCTGAATATTTTTGGCAGTTGGAGTGGGGCTTTTTTAGGAGGATATCTGTGCAGGTGACTGTTACTTTATGCATAATTATTAGGCAACTTAACAAAAAACAAATAAATACTTTCATTCTTTATTTTCACCAGGGAAACCAAAATAACAGCTCAACGTTCACACATATACATTTCTGACATTCAAAACCAAATCAGTGACCAATATAGCCACCTTTCTGTGGAAGGGTTAGGGTTACAGTTAGGGTTAGAGGGGTTAGGGTTAGAGGGTTAGAGGGCTAGAGGGTTAGAGTTAGGGGGTTAGAGGGGTTAGGGTTAGAGGGCTAGAGGGTTAGAGTTAGGGGTTAGAGGGGTTAGGGTTAGAGGGTTAGGGTTAGAGTTAGGGTTAAGGTTAGAAGGTTAGGGTTAGAGGGTTAGGGGGTTAGGGTTAGGGGGTTAGAGGGTTAGGGGGTTAGAGGGGTTAGGGTTAGGGTTAGAGGGTTAGGGGTTAGAGGGTTAGGGGGTTAGGGTTAGGGGGTTAGAGGGTTAGGGTTAGAGGGTTAGAGGGTTAGAGTTAGGGGGTTAGAGGGGTTAGGGTTAGAGGGTTAGGGTTAGAGTTAGGGTTAAGGTTAGAGGGTTAGGGTTAGAGGGTTAGGGGGTTAGAGGGTTAGGGGGTTAGAGGGTTAGAGGGTTAGGGGGTTAGAGGGGTTAGGGTTAGGGGTTAGAGGGTTAGGGGGTTAGGGTTAGGGGGTTAGAGGGGTTAGGGTTAGAGGGTTAGGGTTAGAGTTAGGGTTAAGGTTAGAGGGTTAGGGTTAGGGGTTAGGGGGTTAGAGTGTTAGGGTTAGAGTTAGGATTAAGGTTAGAGGGTTAGGGTTAGAGGGTTAGGGTTAGGGGGTTAGAGGGTTAGGGTTAGAGGGTTAGGGTTTAAAGGGTTAGGGTTAGAGGGTTAGGGTTAGGGGATTAGAGGGTTAGGGTTAGAGGGTTAGGGTTAGAGGGTTAGGGGGTTAGAGGGTTAGGGTTAGAGGGTAGGGTTAGGGTTAGAGGGTTAGGGTTAGGGGGTTAGAGGGGTTAGGGGTTAGAGGGTTTAGGGGTTAGAGGGTTAGGGGTTAGGGGGTTAGGGTTAGGGGGTTAGAGGGGTAAGGGTTAGAGGGTTAGGGTTAGAGGGTTAGGGGGTTAGAGGGTTAGGTTAGAGGGTTAGGGTTAGAGGGTTAGGGTTAGGGGGTTAGAGGGTTAGGGTTAGAGGGTTAGGGGGTTAGGGTTAGGGTTGGGGGTTAGATGGGTTAGGGTTAGAGGGTTAGAGTTAGGGTTAAGGTTAGAGGGTTAGGGTTAGAGGGTTAGGGTTAGGGGGTTAGAGGGTTAGGGTAGAGGGTTAGGGTTAGGGGTTAGAGGGGTTAGGGTTAAGGTTAGAGGGTTAGGGTTAGAGGGTTAGGGTGAGGGGTTAGAGGGTTAGGGTTAGAGGGTTAGGGTGAGGGTGAGGGACACTCAAAGCCTGCCATCCATGGGTTCTGTCAGTGCTTTGATCTGTTCCCGATCAAAGCAACCACAGCCTCCCAGACACCGTTCATTTGATGAGGGACCACAGGTTTTCTGTTGGGTTCAGAGCAGGTGAACAAGGAGGCCGTGTTATTAGTCTTTTCGGCCCTTTCTTGTATAGCACTTGGATGTGTGTGATGGAGCTTTGGTCTGCATGTTTTTCCTGAAGGATGTGGACTTCTTCCTGCACCAATGCTTGAAGAAGGTCTCTTCCAGAAACTGGCAGTAGGGCTGGAAGTTGGGCTCGACTCCATCCTCAACCCGAAAAGGCCCCACAAGCTCATCTTTGATGGACCAGCCCAAACCAGTAACCCAGTACCAGTACCCCACCGGAGTTGGACTGGAGCTCTCTGTCCTTCACCCATCCGGCCCCGGGGCCCCATCCGGCCCCGGGCCCATCCGGCTCCGGGCCCATCAAGACTCACTCTCCTTTCATCAGTCCATTAAACCTTAGAAAAATCAGTCTTAAGATATTTCATGGCCCAGTCTTGACGTTTCAGCTTGTGTCTTGTCTTTAGTCAGTGAGCTTCTCTCTTTAGTCAGTGCGCCTTCTCTCTTAGTCAGTGAGCTTCTCTCTTTAGTCACGTGAGCTTCTCTCTTAGTCGGGTGAGCTTCTCTCTTTAGTCGGTGAGCTTCTCTCTTTAGTCACGAGCTTCTCTCTTTAGTCCACTGAGCTTCTCTCTTTAGTCGGTGAGCTTCTCTCTTTAGTCGGTGAGCTTCTCTCTTTTAGTCGGTGAGCTTCTCTCTTTAGTCGGTGAGCTTCTCTCTTAGTCGGTGAGCTTCTCCTCTTTAGTCGGTGAGTTCTCTCTTTAGTCGGTGAGCTTCTCTCTTTAGTCGGTGAGCTTCTCTCTTTAGTCGGTGAGCTTCTCTCTTTAGTCGGTGAGCTTCTCTCTTTAGTCAGTGAGCTTCTCTCTTTAGTCACTGAGCTTCTTCTCTTTAGTCGGTGAGCTTCTCTCTTTAGTCACTTGAGCTTCTCTCTTAGTCAGTGAGCTTCTCTCTTTAGTCAGTGAGCTTCTCTCTTAGTCACTGAGCTTCTCTCTTTATGTACAGTGTAGCTTTCTTTCGCCGTGAGCTTCTCCTTTAGTCGGTGAGCTTCTCTCTTTAGTCAGTGAGCTTCTCTCTTTAGTCAGTGAGCTTCTCTCTTTAGTCGGTGAGCTCTCCTCTTTAGTCACTGAGTCTCTCTTTAGTCACTGAGCTTCTCTCTTTAGTCAGTGAGCTTCTCTCTTTAGTCAGTGAGCTTCTCTCTTTAGTCACTGAGCTTCTCTCTTTAGTCACTGAGCTTCTCTCTTTAGTCAGTGAGCTTCTCTCTTTAGTCAGTGAGCTTCTCTCTTTAGTCGGTGAGCTTCTCTCTTAGTCGGTGAGCTTCTCTTTAGTCGGTGAGCTTCTCTCTTTAGTCACTGAGCTTCTCTCTTTAGTCGGTGAGCTTCTCTCTTTAGTCACTGAGCTTCTCTCTTTAGTCAGTGAGCTTCTCTCTTTAGTCACTGAGCTTCTCTCTTTAGTCAGTGAGCTCTCTCTTTAGTCATTGAGCTTCTCTCTGTAGTCACTGAGCTTCTCTCTTAGTCAGTGAGCTTCTCTCTTTAGTCAGTGAGCTCTCTCTTTAGTCGGTGAGCTTCTCTCTTAGTCAGTGAGCTTCTCTCTTTAGTCACTGAGCTTCTCTCTTTAGTCAGTGAGCTTCTCTCTTTAGTCAGTGAGCTTCTCTCTTTAGTCAGTGAGCTTCTCTCTTTAGTCGGTGAGCTTCTCTCTTTAGTCAGTGAGCTTCTCTCTTTAGTCGGTGAGCTTCTCTCTTTAGTCACTGAGCTTCTCTCTTTAGTCACTGAGCTTCTCTCTTTAGTCACTGAGCTTCTCTCTTTAGTCACTGAGCTTCTCTCTTTAGTCAGTGAGCTTCTCTCTTAGTCACTGAGCTTCTCTCTTAGTCACTGAGCTTCTCTCTTTAGTCACTGAGCTTCTCTCTTAGTCACTGAGCTTCTCTCTTAGTCGGTGAGCTTCTCTCTTTAGTCAGTGAGCTTCTCTCTTTAGTCAGTGAGCTTCTCTCTTAGTCACTGAGCTTCTCTCTTAGTCTGAGCTTCTCTCTTTAGTCACTGAGCTCTCTCTTTAGTCAGTGAGCTTCTCTCTTAGTCATGAGTTCTCTTTAGTCAGTGAGCTTCTCTCTTTAGTCGGTGAGTCTCTCTTCTTAGTCACTGAGCTTCTCTCTTTAGTCACTGAGCTTCTCTCTTTAGTCAGTGAGCTTCTCTCTTTAGTCACTGAGCTGCTCTCTTTAGTCACTGAGCTTCTCTTTAGTCAGTGAGCTTCTCTTTAGTCACTGAGCTTCTCTCTTAGTCAGTGAGCTTCTCTCTTTAGTCAGTGAGCTTCTCTCTTTAGTCGGTGAGCTTCTTCTTTAGTCACTGAGCTTCTCTCTTTAGTCAGTGAGCTTCTCTTGAGTCAGTGAGCTTCTCTCTTTAGTCACTGAGCTCTCTCTTAGTCAGGAGCTTCTCTCTTTAGTCAGTGAGCTTCTCTCTTTAGTCACTGAGCTTCTCTCTTTAGTCAGTGAGCTTCTCTCTTTAGTCACTGAGCTTCTCTCTTTAGTCAGTGAGCTTCTCTCTTTAGTCAGTGAGCTTCTCTCTTTAGTCGGTGAGCTTCTCTCTTTAGTCACTGAGCTTCTCTCTTTAGTCAGTGAGCTTCTCTCTTTAGTCAGTGAGCTTCTCTCTTTAGTCAGTGAGCTTCTCTCTTTAGTCAGTGAGCTTCTCTCTTTAGTCACTGAGCTTCTCTCTTTAGTCAGTGAGCTTCTCTCTTTAGTCAGTGAGCTTCTCTCTTTAGTCACTGAGCTTCTCTCTTTAGTCAGTGAGCTTCTCTCTTTAGTCAGTGAGCTTCTCTCTTTAGTCAGTATGAGCTTCTCTCTTTAGTCAGTGAGCCTTCTCTCTTTAGTCACGTGAGCTTTCTCTCTTTAGTCAGTGAGCTTCTCTCTTTAGTCAGTGAGCTTCTCTCTTTAGTCACTGAGCTTCTCTCTTTAGTCAGTGGGCTTCTCTCTTTAGTCGTGAGCTTCTCTCTTTAGTCAGTGAGCTTCTCTCTTTAGTCACTGAGCTTCTCTCTTAGTCACTGAGCTTCTCTCTTTAGTCAGCTGAGCTTCTCTCTTTAGTCACTGAGCTTCTCTCTTTAGTCACTGAGCTTCTCTCTTTAGTCAGCTGAGCTTCTCTCTTAGTCACTGAGCTTTCTCTCTTTAGTCAGTGAGCTTCTCTCTTTAGTCAGTGAGCTTCTCTCTTTAGTCGCTGAGCTTCTCTCTTTAGTCACTGAGCTTCTCTCTTTAGTCAGTGAGCTTCTCTCTTTAGTCACTGAGCTTCTCTCTTTAGTCAGTGAGCTTCTCTCTTTAGTCAGTGAGCTTCTCTCTTTAGTCAGTGAGCTTCTCTCTTTAGTCGGTGAGCTTCTCTCTTTAGTCGGTGAGCTTCTCTCTTTAGTCGGTGAGCTTCTCCTCTTAGTCGGTGAGCTTCTCTCTTTAGTCACTGAGCTTCTCTCTTAGTCACTGAGCTTCTCTCTTTAGTCACTGAGCTTCTCTCTTTAGTCAGTGAGCTTCTCTCTTTAGTCGGTGAGCTTCTCTCTTTAGTCGGTGAGCTTCTCTCTTTAGTCACTGAGCTTCTCTCTTTAGTCACTGAGCTTCTCTCTTTAGTCACTGAGCTTCTCTCTTTAGTCACTGAGCTTCTCTCTTTAGTCGGTGAGCTTCTCTCTTTAGTCAGTGAGCTTCTCTCTTTAGTCAGTGAGCTTCTCTCTTTAGTCACTGAGCTTCTCTCTTTAGTCACTGAGCTTCTCTCTTTAGTCACTGAGCTTCTCTCTTTAGTCAGTGAGCTTCTCTCTTTAGTCAGTGAGCTTCTCTCTTTAGTCAGTGAGCTTCTCTCTTTAGTCGGTGAGCTTCTCTCTTTAGTCACTGAGCTTCTCTCTTTAGTCACTGAGCTTCTCTCTTTAGTCGGTGAGCTTCTCTCTTTAGTCACTGAGCTTCTCTCTTTAGTCACTGAGCTTCTCTCTTTAGTCGGTGAGCTTCTCTCTTTAGTCACTGAGCTTCTCTCTTTAGTCACTGAGCTTCTCTCTTTAGTCACTGAGCTTCTCTCTTTAGTCGGTGAGCTTCTCTCTTTAGTCACTGAGCTTCTCTCTTTAGTCACTGAGCTTCTCTCTTTAGTCGGTGAGCTTCTCTCTTAGTCAGTGAGCTTCTCTCTTTAGTCGGTGAGCTTCTCTCTTTAGTCACTGAGCTTCTCTCTTTAGTCACTGAGCTTCTCTCTTTAGTCAGTGAGCTTCTCTCTTTAGTCAGTGAGCTTCTCTCTTTAGTCAGTGAGCTTCTCTCTTTAGTCAGTGAGCTTCTCTCTTTAGTCGGTGAGCTTCTCTCTTTAGTCAGTGAGCTTCTCTCTTAGTCACTGAGCTTCTCTCTTTAGTCGGTGAGCTTCTCTCTTTAGTCACTGAGCTTCTCTCTTTAATCAGTGAGCTTCTCTCTTTAGTCACTGAGCTTCTCTCTTTAGTCACTGAGCTTCTCTCTTTAGTCACTGAGCTTCTCTCTTTAGTCGGTGAGCTTCTCTCTTTAGTCGGTGAGCTTCTCTCTTTAGTCGGTGAGCTTCTCTCTTAGTCGTGAGCTTCTCTCTTTAGTCGGTGAGCTTCTCTCTTTAGTCGGTGAGCTTCTCTCTTAGTCACTGAGCTTCTCTCTTTAGTCACTGAGCTTCTCTCTTTAGTCGGTGAGCTTCTCTCTTTAGTCGGTGAGCTTCTCTCTTTAGTCGGTGAGCTTCTCTCTTTAGTCGGTGAGCTTCTCTCTTTAGTCGGTGAGCTTCTCTCTTTAGTCGGTGAGCTTCTCTCTTTAGTCGGTGAGCTTCTCTCTTTAATCACTGAGCTTCTCTCTTTAGTCACTGAGCTTCTCTCTTTAGTCACTGAGCTTCTCTCTTTAGTCACTGAGCTTCTCTCTTTAATCAGTGAGCTTCTCTCTTTAGTCAGTGAGCTTCTCTCTTTAGTCGGTGAGCTTCTCTCTTTAGTCACTGAGCTTCTCTCTTTAGTCGGTGAGCTTCTCTCTTTAGTCGGTGAGCTTCTCTCTTTAGTCACTGAGCTTCTCTCTTTAGTCAGTGAGCTTCTCTCTTTAGTCAGTGAGCTTCTCTCTTTAGTCACTGAGCTTCTCTCTTTAGTCACTGAGCTTCTCTCTTTAGTCACTGAGCTTCTCTCTTTAGTCGGTGAGCTTCTCTCTTTAATCACTGAGCTTCTCTCTTTAGTCAGTGAGCTTCTCTCTTTAGTCAGTGAGCTTCTCTCTTTAGTCACTGAGCTTCTCTCTTTAGTCACTGAGCTTCTCTCTTTAGTCACTGAGCTTCTCTCTTTAGTCAGTGAGCTTCTCTCTTTAGTCAGTGAGCTTCTCTCTTTAGTCAGTGAGCTTCTCTCTTTAGTCGGTGAGCTTCTCTCTTTAGTCACTGAGCTTCTCTCTTTAGTCACTGAGCTTCTCTCTTTAGTCGGTGAGCTTCTCTCTTTAGTCACTGAGCTTCTCTCTTTAGTCACTGAGCTTCTCTCTTTAGTCGGTGAGCTTCTCTCTTTAGTCACTGAGCTTCTCTCTTTAGTCACTGAGCTTCTCTCTTTAGTCACTGAGCTTCTCTCTTTAGTCGGTGAGCTTCTCTCTTTAGTCACTGAGCTTCTCTCTTTAGTCACTGAGCTTCTCTCTTTAGTCGGTGAGCTTCTCTCTTTAGTCAGTGAGCTTCTCTCTTTAGTCGGTGAGCTTCTCTCTTTAGTCACTGAGCTTCTCTCTTTAGTCAGTGAGCTTCTCTCTTTAGTCAGTGAGCTTCTCTCTTTAGTCAGTGAGCTTCTCTCTTTAGTCAGTGAGCTTCTCTCTTTAGTCGGTGAGCTTCTCTCTTTAGTCAGTGAGCTTCTCTCTTTAGTCACTGAGCTTCTCTCTTTAGTCGGTGAGCTTCTCTCTTTAGTCACTGAGCTTCTCTCTTTAATCAGTGAGCTTCTCTCTTTAGTCACTGAGCTTCTCTCTTTAGTCACTGAGCTTCTCTCTTTAGTCGGTGAGCTTCTCTCTTTAGTCAGTGAGCTTCTCTCTTTAATCAGTGAGCTTCTCTCTTTAGTCAGTGAGCTTCTCTCTTTAGTCACTGAGCTTCTCTCTTTAGTCGGTGAGCTTCTCTCTTTAGTCACTGAGCTTCTCTCTTTAATCAGTGAGCTTCTCTCTTTAGTCAGTGAGCTTCTCTCTTTAGTCGGTGAGCTTCTCTCTTTAGTCACTGAGCTTCTCTCTTTAGTCGGTGAGCTTCTCTCTTTAGTCGGTGAGCTTCTCTCTTTAGTCAGTGAGCTTCTCTCTTTAATCACTGAGCTTCTCTCTTTAGTCAGTGAGCTTCTCTCTTTAGTCACTGAGCTTCTCTCTTTAGTCACTGAGCTTCTCTCTTTAGTCACTGAGCTTCTCTCTTTAGTCGGTGAGCTTCTCTCTTTAGTCACTGAGCTTCTCTCTTTAGTCAGTGAGCTTCTCTCTTTAGTCAGTGAGCTTCTCTCTTTAGTCACTGAGCTTCTCTCTTTAGTCAGTGAGCTTCTCTCTTTAGTCAGTGAGCTTCTCTCTTTAGTCACTGAGCTTCTCTCTTTAGTCAGTGAGCTTCTCTCTTTAGTCACTGAGCTTCTCTCTTTAGTCACTGAGCTTCTCTCTTTAGTCGGTGAGCTTCTCTCTTTAGTCAGTGAGCTTCTCTCTTTAGTCAGTGAGCTTCTCTCTTTAGTCACTGAGCTTCTCTCTTTAGTCAGTGAGCTTCTCTCTTTAGTCACTGAGCTTCTCTCTTTAGTCACTGAGCTTCTCTCTTAGTCGGTGAGCTTCTCTCTTTAGTCAGTGAGCTTCTCTCTTTAGTCACTGAGCTTCTCTCTTTAGTCAGTGAGCTTCTCTCTTTAGTAAGTGAGCTTCTCTCTTTAGTCACTGAGCTTCTCTCTTTAGTCAGTGAGCTTCTCTCTTTAGTCACTGAGCTTCTCTCTTTAGTCACTGAGCTTCTCTCTTTAGTCAGTGAGCTTCTCTCTTTAGTCGGTGAGCTTCTCTCTTTAGTCGGTGAGCTTCTCTCTTTAGTCACTGAGCTTCTCTCTTTAGTCACTGAGCTTCTCTCTTTAGTCGGTGAGCTTCTCTCTTTAGTCAGTGAGCTTCTCTCTTTAGTCACTGAGCTTCTCTCTTTAGTCAGTGAGCTTCTCTCTTTAGTCACTGAGCTTCTCTCTTTAGTCACTGAGCTTCTCTCTTTAGTCAGTGAGCTTCTCTCTTTAGTCACTGAGCTTCTCTCTTTAGTCAGTGAGCTTCTCTCTTTAGTCACTGAGCTTCTCTCTTTAGTCGGTGAGCTTCTCTCTTTAGTCACTGAGCTTCTCTCTTTAGTCACTGAGCTTCTCTCTTTAGTCGGTGAGCTTCTCTCTTTAGTCGGTGAGCTTCTCTCTTTAGTCGGTGAGCTTCTCTCTTTAGTCGGTGAGCTTCTCTCTTTAGTCGGTGAGCTTCTCTCTTTAGTCACTGAGCTTCTCTCTTTAGTCACTGAGCTTCTCTCTTTAGTCACTGAGCTTCTCTCTTTAGTCACTGAGCTTCTCTCTTTAGTCAGTGAGCTTCTCTCTTTAGTCACTGAGCTTCTCTCTTTAGTCGGTGAGCTTCTCTCTTTAGTCGGTGAGCTTCTCTCTTTAGTCAGTGAGCTTCTCTCTTTAGTCACTGAGCTTCTCTCTTTAGTCAGTGAGCTTCTCTCTTTAGTCAGTGAGCTTCTCTCTTTAGTCACTGAGCTTCTCTCTTTAGTCAGTGAGCTTCTCTCTTTAGTCAGTGAGCTTCTCTCTTTAGTCACTGAGCTTCTCTCTTTAGTCACTGAGCTTCTCTCTTTAGTCACTGAGCTTCTCTCTTTAGTCAGTGAGCTTCTCTCTTTAGTCACTGAGCTTCTCTCTTTAGTCAGTGAGCTTCTCTCTTAGTCACTGAGCTTCTCTCTTTAGTCAGTGAGCTTCTCTCTTTAGTCAGTGAGCTTCTCTCTTTAGTCGGTGAGCTTCTCTCTTTAGTCGGTGAGCTTCTCTCTTTAGTCGGTGAGCTTCTCTCTTTAGTCACTGAGCTTCTCTCTTTAGTCGGTGAGCTTCTCTCTTTAGTCACTGAGCTTCTCTCTTTAGTCACTGAGCTTCTCTCTTTAGTCACTGAGCTTCTCTCTTTAGTCACTGAGCTTCTCTCTTTAGTCACTGAGCTTCTCTCTTTAGTCGGTGAGCTTCTCTCTTTAGTCGGTGAGCTTCTCTCTTTAGTCGGTGAGCTTCTCTCTTTAGTCACTGAGCTTCTCTCTTTAGTCGGTGAGCTTCTCTCTTTAGTCGGTGAGCTTCTCTCTTTAGTCGGTGAGCTTCTCTCTTTAGTCGGTGAGCTTCTCTCTTTAGTCGGTGAGCTTCTCTCTTTAGTCACTGAGCTTCTCTCTTTAGTCAGTGAGCTTCTCTCTTTAGTCACTGAGCTTCTCTCTTTAGTCACTGAGCTTCTCTCTTTAGTCAGTGAGCTTCTCTCTTTAGTCGGTGAGCTTCTCTCTTTAGTCGGTGAGCTTCTCTCTTTAGTCACTGAGCTTCTCTCTTTAGTCACTGAGCTTCTCTCTTTAGTCGGTGAGCTTCTCTCTTTAGTCAGTGAGCTTCTCTCTTTAGTCACTGAGCTTCTCTCTTTAGTCAGTGAGCTTCTCTCTTTAGTCACTGAGCTTCTCTCTTTAGTCACTGAGCTTCTCTCTTTCGAGCTTCTCTCTTTAGTCACTGAGCTTCTCTCTTTATCACTGAGCTTCTCTCTTTAGTCAGTGAGCTTCTCTCTTTAGTCGGTGAGCTTCTCTCTTTAGTCACTGAGCTTCTCTCTTTAGTCACTGAGCTTCTCTCTTTAGTCAGTGAGCTTCTCTCTTTAGTCAGTGAGCTTCTCTCTTTAGTCAGTGAGCTTCTCTCTTTAGTCAGTGAGCTTCTCTCTTTAGTCAGTGAGCTTCTCTCTTTAGTCAGTGAGCTTCTCTCTTTAGTCGGTGAGCTTCTCTCTTTAGTCGGTGAGCTTCTCTCTTTAGTCGGTGAGCTTCTCTCTTTAGTCGGTGAGCTTCTCTCTTTAGTCGGTGAGCTTCTCTCTTTAGTCACTGAGCTTCTCTCTTTAGTCAGTGAGCTTCTCTCTTTAGTCAGTGAGCTTCTCTCTTTAGTCAGTGAGCTTCTCTCTTTAGTCAGTGAGCTTCTCTCTTAGTCACTGAGCTTCTCTCTTTAGTCACTGAGCTTCTCTCTTTAGTCACTGAGCTTCTCTCTTTAGTCACTGAGCTTCTCTCTTTAGTCAGTGAGCTTCTCTCTTTAGTCACTGAGCTTCTCTCTTTAGTCGGTGAGCTTCTCTCTTTAGTCGGTGAGCTTCTCTCTTTAGTCAGTGAGCTTCTCTCTTTAGTCACTGAGCTTCTCTCTTTAGTCAGTGAGCTTCTCTCTTTAGTCAGTGAGCTTCTCTCTTTAGTCACTGAGCTTCTCTCTTTAGTCAGTGAGCTTCTCTCTTTAGTCAGTGAGCTTCTCTCTTTAGTCAGTGAGCTTCTCTCTTTAGTCAGTGAGCTTCTCTCTTTAGTCACTGAGCTTCTCTCTTTAGTCAGTGAGCTTCTCTCTTTAGTCACTGAGCTTCTCTCTTTAGTCACTGAGCTTCTCTCTTTAGTCACTGAGCTTCTCTCTTTAGTCACTGAGCTTCTCTCTTTAGTCACTGAGCTTCTCTCTTTAGTCGGTGAGCTTCTCTCTTTAGTCGGTGAGCTTCTCTCTTTAGTCGGTGAGCTTCTCTCTTTAGTCGGTGAGCTTCTCTCTTTAGTCACTGAGCTTCTCTCTTTAGTCGGTGAGCTTCTCTCTTTAGTCGGTGAGCTTCTCTCTTTAGTCGGTGAGCTTCTCTCTTTAGTCGGTGAGCTTCTCTCTTTAGTCGGTGAGCTTCTCTCTTTAGTCACTGAGCTTCTCTCTTTAGTCGGTGAGCTTCTCTCTTTAGTCGGTGAGCTTCTCTCTTTAGTCGGTGAGCTTCTCTCTTTAGTCGGTGAGCTTCTCTCTTTAGTCACTGAGCTTCTCTCTTAGTCAGTGAGCTTCTCTCTTTAGTCACTGAGCTTCTCTCTTTAGTCGGTGAGCTTCTCTCTTTAGTCGGTTGAGCTTCTCTCTTTAGTCGGTGAGCTTCTCTCTTTAGTCGGTGAGTTCTCTCTTTAGTCACTGAGCTTCTCTCTTTAGTCGGTGAGCTTCTCTCTTTAGTCACTGAGCTTCTCTCTTTAGTCACTGAGCTTCTCTCTTTAGTCACTGAGCTTCTCTCTTTAGTCAGTGAGCTTCTCTCTTTAGTCACTGAGCTTCTCTCTTTAGTCGGTGAGCTTCTCTCTTTAGTCGGTGAGCTTCTCTCTTTAGTCAGTGAGCTTCTCTCTTTAGTCACTGAGCTTCTCTCTTTAGTCAGTGAGCTTCTCTCTTTAGTCAGTGAGCTTCTCTCTTTAGTCACTGAGCTTCTCTCTTTAGTCAGTGAGCTTCTCTCTTTAGTCAGTGAGCTTCTCTCTTTAGTCACTGAGCTTCTCTCTTTAGTCAGTGAGCTTCTCTCTTTAGTCAGTGAGCTTCTCTCTTTAGTCACTGAGCTTCTCTCTTTAGTCAGTGAGCTTCTCTCTTTAGTCAGTGAGCTTCTCTCTTTAGTCACTGAGCTTCTCTCTTTAGTCAGTGAGCTTCTCTCTTTAGTCACTGAGCTTCTCTCTTTAGTCACTGAGCTTCTCTCTTTAGTCAGTGAGCTTCTCTCTTTAGTCGGTGAGCTTCTCTCTTTAGTCGGTGAGCTTCTCTCTTTAGTCACTGAGCTTCTCTCTTTAGTCAGTGAGCTTCTCTCTTTAGTAAGTGAGCTTCTCTCTTTAGTCACTGAGCTTCTCTCTTTAGTCAGTGAGCTTCTCTCTTTAGTCACTGAGCTTCTCTCTTTAGTCAGTGAGCTTCTCTCTTTAGTCACTGAGCTTCTCTCTTTAGTCACTGAGCTTCTCTCTTTAGTCGGTGAGCTTCTCTCTTTAGTCAGTGAGCTTCTCTCTTTAGTCACTGAGCTTCTCTCTTTAGTCACTGAGCTTCTCTCTTTAGTCGGTGAGCTTCTCTCTTTAGTCAGTGAGCTTCTCTCTTTAGTCACTGAGCTTCTCTCTTTAGTCAGTGAGCTTCTCTCTTTAGTAAGTGAGCTTCTCTCTTTAGTCACTGAGCTTCTCTCTTTAGTCAGTGAGCTTCTCTCTTTAGTCACTGAGCTTCTCTCTTTAGTCACTGAGCTTCTCTCTTTAGTCGGTGAGCTTCTCTCTTTAGTCGGTGAGCTTCTCTCTTTAGTCGGTGAGCTTCTCTCTTTAGTCACTGAGCTTCTCTCTTTAGTCAGTGAGCTTCTCTCTTTAGTCACTGAGCTTCTCTCTTTAGTCACTGAGCTTCTCTCTTTAGTCGGTGAGCTTCTCTCTTTAGTCGGTGAGCTTCTCTCTTTAGTCACTGAGCTTCTCTCTTTAGTCAGTGAGCTTCTCTCTTTAGTCACTGAGCTTCTCTCTTTAGTCACTGAGCTTCTCTCTTTAGTCAGTGAGCTTCTCTCTTTAGTCACTGAGCTTCTCTCTTTAGTCAGTGAGCTTCTCTCTTTAGTCACTGAGCTTCTCTCTTTAGTCGGTGAGCTTCTCTCTTTAGTCACTGAGCTTCTCTCTTTAGTCACTGAGCTTCTCTCTTTAGTCGGTGAGCTTCTCTCTTTAGTCGGTGAGCTTCTCTCTTTAGTCGGTGAGCTTCTCTCTTTAGTCGGTGAGCTTCTCTCTTAGTCGGTGAGCTTCTCTCTTTAGTCACTGAGCTTCTCTCTTTAGTCACTGAGCTTCTCTCTTTAGTCAGTGAGCTTCTCTCTTTAGTCAGTGAGCTTCTCTCTTTAGTCAGTGAGCTTCTCTCTTTAGTCACTGAGCTTCTCTCTTTAGTCACTGAGCTTCTCTCTTTAGTCACTGAGCTTCTCTCTTTAGTCACTGAGCTTCTCTCTTTAGTCAGTGAGCTTCTCTCTTTAGTCAGTGAGCTTCTCTCTTTAGTCAGTGAGCTTCTCTCTTTAGTCGGTGAGCTTCTCTCTTTAGTCGGTGAGCTTCTCTCTTTAGTCAGTGAGCTTCTCTCTTTAGTCGGTGAGCTTCTCTCTTTAGTCGGTGAGCTTCTCTCTTTAATCACTGAGCTTCTCTCTTTAGTCAGTGAGCTTCTCTCTTTAGTCAGTGAGCTTCTCTCTTTAGTCAGTGAGCTTCTCTCTTTAGTCAGTGAGCTTCTCTCTTTAGTCGGTGAGCTTCTCTCTTTAATCACTGAGCTTCTCTCTTTAGTCAGTGAGCTTCTCTCTTTAGTCAGTGAGCTTCTCTCTTTAGTCGGTGAGCTTCTCTCTTTAGTCAGTGAGCTTCTCTCTTTAGTCAGTGAGCTTCTCTCTTTAGTCGGTGAGCTTCTCTCTTTAATCACTGAGCTTCTCTCTTTAGTCAGTGAGCTTCTCTCTTTAGTCAGTGAGCTTCTCTCTTTAGTCAGTGAGCTTCTCTCTTTAGTCAGTGAGCTTCTCTCTTTAGTCGGTGAGCTTCTCTCTTTAATCACTGAGCTTCTCTCTTTAGTCAGTGAGCTTCTCTCTTTAGTCAGTGAGCTTCTCTCTTTAGTCACTGAGCTTCTCTCTTTAGTCAGTGAGCTTCTCTCTTTAGTCACTGAGCTTCTCTCTTTAGTCACTGAGCTTCTCTCTTTAGTCAGTGAGCTTCTCTCTTAGTCACTGAGCTTCTCTCTTTAGTCACTGAGCTTCTCTCTTTAGTCAGTGAGCTTCTCTCTTTAGTCACTGAGCTTCTCTCTTTAGTCACTGAGCTTCTCTCTTTAGTCACTGAGCTTCTCTCTTTAGTCACTGAGCTTCTCTCTTTAGTCACTGAGCTTCTCTCTTTAGTCACTGAGCTTCTCTCTTTAGTCACTGAGCTTCTCTCTTTAGTCGGTGAGCTTCTCTCTTTAGTCAGTGAGCTTCTCTCTTTAGTCGGTGAGCTTCTCTCTTTAGTCACTGAGCTTCTCTCTTTAGTCGGTGAGCTTCTCTCTTTAGTCGGTGAGCTTCTCTCTTTAGTCGGTGAGCTTCTCTCTTTAGTCGGTGAGCTTCTCTCTTTAGTCGGTGAGCTTCTCTCTTTAGTCGGTGAGCTTCTCTCTTTAGTCACTGAGCTTCTCTCTTTAGTCGGTGAGCTTCTCTCTTTAGTCGGTGAGCTTCTCTCTTTAGTCAGTGAGCTTCTCTCTTTAGTCGGTGAGCTTCTCTCTTTAGTCAGTGAGCTTCTCTCTTTAGTCGGTGAGCTTCTCTCTTTAGTCGGTGAGCTTCTCTCTTTAGTCGGTGAGCTTCTCTCTT
>NC_042297.1:620222-677722 GCF_901000725.2 Takifugu rubripes
GTGGCAGTGACTCACCGCGCCCTCGTGCACGCTCCCCCCCCTCGTGCACGCTCTCCGCCCTCGTGCACGCTCTCCCCCCTCGTGCACGCCCCCCCCGTGGGCGCTCCTCTGGGGGAGGTGGGCGCGGGGAGACTCACCTTCTGCCTGAGGGCATCTTTCCGCTGTGCCTCCGTCTCGTCTGCAGAGAGCCAGGGGTCAAGCTGGGGTCAAGCTGGGGTCATACAGGTGTATCAAGTCCTGACAGGATGTGAGTGCTGCTCTTACAGTGAATCGCTGGGACAAAATGCTCAAGGGCACTGCAGTAGTGGGACAGGGCGGCGGACCACTGCCCCGCCTGGTCCTCCTCCACCGCTCGCAGGACCAGCTTCTTCTGGAACGAGAGAAGAGTTTCCGCTACATACAGGTGACAGCAGAGGTGGGCCAGGCCTGAGCACAGACGCTCCTCATCACTCAGGGATATACAGGTGTTAGACAGGTGATATACAGGTGACAGCAGAGGTGGGCCAGGCCTGAGCACAGACGCTCCTCATCACTCAGGGATATACAGGTGTTAGACAGGTGATATACAGGTGACAGCAGAGGTGGGCCAGGCCTGAGCACAGACGCTCCTCATCACTCAGGGATATACAGGTGTTAGACAGGTGATATACAGGTGACAGCAGAGGTGGGCCAGGCCTGAGCACAGACGCTCCTCATCACTCAGGGATATACAGGTGTTAGACAGGTGTTAGACAGGTGATATACAGGTGACAGCAGAGGTGGGCCAGGCCTGAGCACAGACGCTCCTCATCACTCAGGGATATACAGGTGTTAGACAGGTGATATACAGGTGACAGCAGAGGTGGGCCAGGCCTGAGCACAGACGCTCCTCATCACTCAGGGATATACAGGTGACAGCAGAGGTGGGCCAGGCCTGAGCACAGACGCTCCTCATCACTCAGGGATATACAGGTGTTAGACAGGTGATATACAGGTGACAGCAGAGGTGGGCCAGGCCTGAGCACAGACGCTCCTCATCACTCAGGGATATACAGGTGTTAGACAGGTGTTAGACAGGTGATATACAGGTGACAGCAGAGGTGGGCCAGGCCTGAGCACAGACGCTCCTCAATCACTCAGGGATATACAGGTGTTAGACAGGTGATATACAGGTGACAGCAGAGGTGGGCCAGGCCTGAGCACAGACGCTCCTCATCACTCAGGGATATACAGGTGACAGCAGAGGTGGGCCAGGCCTGAGCACAGACGCTCCTCATCACTCAGGGATATACAGGTGTTAGACAGGTGATATACAGGTGACAGCAGAGGTGGGCCAGGCCTGAGCACAGACGCTCCTCATCACTCAGGGATATACAGGTGTTAGACAGGTGATATACAGGTGACAGCAGAGGTGGGCCAGGCCTGAGCACAGACGCTCCTCATCACTCAGGGATATACAGGTGTTAGACAGGTGATATACAGGTGATATACAGGTGACAGCAGAGGTGGGCCAGGCCTGAGCACAGACGCTCCTCATCACTCAGGGATATACAGGTGTTAGACAGGTGATAAACAGGTGACAGCAGAGGTGGGCCAGGCCTGAGCACAGACGCTCCTCATCACTCAGGGATATACAGGTGTTAGACAGGTGTTAGACAGGTGATATACAGGTGACAGCAGAGGTGGGCCAGGCCTGAGCACAGACGCTCCTCATCACTCAGGGATATACAGGTGTTAGACAGGTGATATACAGGTGATATACAGGTGACAGCAGAGGTGGGCCAGGCCTGAGCACAGACGCTCCTCATCACTCAGGGATATACAGGTGTTAGACAGATGATATACAGGGGATATACAGGGGATATACAGGTGTTACACAGGTGTTAGCTGCCCTCACCGCGGTCGCTAGGCTGTCTGCGCTGGGCATGTGCTCCAGGTCCACGAAGGGGTGGCTGAAGAAGTCAGCAAAGGTGATCCTGGTGTCTGGACGCCGCTCCAGCAGGCGCAGCAGCAGGTCTCGGCAGTCCTGGGACACCCTGGACCCTGGAGGGAGCTGGAGGACCAAACACACCCTCAGTGTGCATCAGACTTCTGAGTGATGGCCCACGTCAGCATCCCAGCCCCCCGGACCACCTCAGTCCAGCCCCCCCGGACCACCTCAGTCCTGCCCCCCGGACCACCTCAGTCCAGCCCCCCCGGACCACCTCAGTCCTGCCCCCCGGACCACCTGAGTCCTGCCCCCCCGGACCACCTCAGTCCAGCCCCCCCGGACCACCTGAGTCCTGCCCCCCCGGACCACCTCAGTCCAGCCCCCCCGGACCACCTCAGTCCTGCCCCCCCCGGACCCCCTCAGTCCAGCCCCCCCGGACCACCTCAGTCCAGCCCCCCCGGACCCCCGGACCACCTCAGTCCAGCCCCCCCGGACCACCTCAGTCCTGCCCCCCCGGACCCCCGGACCACCTCAGTCCAGCCCCCCCGGACCACCTCAGTCCTGCCCCCCCGGACCCCCGGACCACCTCAGTCCAGCCCCCCCGGACCACCTCAACCATCCCATTTTCCATTTCATATATTAAACTCATAAACACACAAGTTTCAAAGTGGAAAAAAGTGAATAATTGGACATTTGTCCTGTTTTTGTGTTGAGACGCCGCAGGACAAGATTATGTAGCTGAGCTGGTGACACGGCGCCACCTGGTGGCCACACGCCGTCTCTACACCTCATTTATGAATGCATAAACAGTGGCTGTGTTAGCATCAATGAGTTAGCATCAATGCGTCAGCATCAATGTGTTAGCATCAATGTGTTAGCAAAGCAACAATTCCAGAATAATGACGCGCAGATTAACGAGCATATTTTATTTAAAAACAACAAAACAAGGCTGAATTACTGCAATAATAATCAGCTCGTTACCACTCACCTCAACAGCCTGGTCACTCCGGATCTTCTCCTCCAATTCAGCAAATGACTTTGATGCAAACGGTGCCCGGCCAAAGAGCGCTTCTGCAGGCCCGATGAGACACGGTTAGGGTCAGGGGTCAGGGGGTTAGGGTTAGGGTCAGGGGTCAGGGTTAGAGGTTAGGGGTCAGGGTTAGGGGGTTAGGGTTAGAGGGTTAGGGTCAGGGGTTAGGGTCAGGGGTTAGAGGTTAGGGTTAGAGGGTTAGGGTCAGGGGTAGGGGTCAGGGTTAGAGGGTTAGGGTCAGGGGTTAGGGTCAGGGTTAGAGGTTAGGGGTCAGGGTTAGGGGTCAGGGTTAGAGGGTTAGGGTCAGAGGGTCAGGGTTAGGGGGTTAGGGTCAGGGTTAGGGTTAGAGGTTAGGGGGTTAGGGTCAGGGGTCAGGGGGTTAGGGTTAGAGGGTTAGGGTTAGAGGTTAGGGGGTCAGGGTTAGGGGGTTAGGGTCAGGGGTCAGGGTTAGGGGGTTAGGGTTAGAGGGTTAGGGTCAGGGTTAGAGGTTAGGGGTCAGGGTTAGGGGGTTAGGGTCAGGGGTCAGGGTCTAACAGCACAGAGCAGAAGCAGCTTGGACCCCTCACCGTAGAGAATGACCCCCACGGACCACAGGTCCACCCTTGAGTCGTACTGGCGGCGACACACCATCTCTGGGGCCATGTAGAGGGGGGACCCTCTGAGGACGCTGTGCTCGTCCCAGGGGGACATGTACTGGGCGAAGCCAAAATCTGAGCAGAATAAAGTAAATCAGCATGAGAGCGTCTTAGGGTCAGGGTCAGGGGAACAGGTCAGGGTTAGGGTTAGGGTCAGGATCAGGGTCAGGGGAACAGCTCAGGGTCAGGGTTAGGGTTAGGGTCAGGGTCAGGGGAACAGCTCAGGGTCAGCTAGGGTCAGGGTTAGGGTCAGGATCAGGGTCAGGGGAACAGCTCAGGGTCAGGGTTAGGGTCAGGGTCAGGGTCAGGGGAACAGCTCAGGGTCAGGGTTAGGGTCAGGGTCAGGGTCAGGGGAACAGCTCAGGGTCAGGGTTAGGGTCAGGGGAACAGCTCAGGGTCAGGGTTAGGGTCAGGGTCAGGGGAACAGCTCAGGGTCAGCTAGGGTCAGGGTTAGGGTCAGGGTTAGGGTCAGGGTCAGGGGAACAGCTCAGGTCTGGAATAATCCATCAATAAGCTCTGGGACCAGTGAAGCTTCCAGGTCACCTGCTAGTTTGAGGACGGAGCCGCAGAGCAAAATATTCTGGGGTTTCAGGTCCAGGTGAGAGATGTTTCGTTCATGGAGGAACTGGAGAGCACAGGCTTAGTGAAGACACACAAAAGTACACAATGAGAAACGCACACTGGAGACACTAAGCCCATCCTGGACCATGAAGCCCCCAACAGGAGTCACCCATCTGCTGCAGGAAGCGCCGGGCCACCTTCTCAGGGAGCATCCGGCGACTGCGGATGAACCGGGACAGATCTCCTCCAGAACACCACTCCAGGATCAGGTAGATGTTGTCAGCGTCCCACTGAGAGAAGAGGAGAACTCAGACCCTCCAGACCAGGATAAACCAGGACCGGGGCTGCCGACCCGGGTCCTGACACCGGGGCTGCCGACCCGGGTCCTGACTTCAACACTGACATCATCATTTAAAGGACCGTGTGCTAACCTGGAAATCCTTGAGCTGAACTATATGAGGGTGCCGGATGGACTTGAGGATTTCAATCTCTGTGAGCAGGTTCTCCGTAGACGCCTTGTTCAGGGTCTTCTTAGCCACCACCTTTACTGCCACCACCTCCCGACTGTCCCCCTGAGAACCAAGAACGATGATCATCCCATGACTGCACAGTTCGCTGGTCTGGTCCGCTCAGAACCCACCTTCCTGTAGGCCTTGTAGACGGTGGCGTAGGTCCCGCTGCCCAGTCGCTCCGTCAGGAGGAAGTCGGCCAGTTTGGGTGGGGCGAAGCTGGGGCTGGAAGCCATGTCGACAGGTGCCGCGTCAACGGGCCTTTCTGGGCCAGAACATGACAAGACACCACCGCTAACAGGCTGCTAACACCACTGCTAACAGGCTGCTAACATCACTGCTAACAGGCTGCTAACACCACTGCTAACAGGCTGCTAACACCACTGCTAACAGGCTGCTAACACCACTGCTAACACCACTGCTTCAGGTCTCAACACACCTGCAGACCTTCGCTGCTACACTTCCGAAGTGCTTTTACAGTTGTTTCACATTTATTCATCTCAGAGAAAATTAACCGAAATGAGAGAGAAAAATGGAACAAAAGGAACAAGTCTAATAAAAAAGGAGCGGACAGGTTAAAGGGCGAGATGACGGCCAAACGTAGGACTGGTGCGACATCATCTTGGGAATTAGCAAAGTTAGCATATATTCAATCACTGTGATGTACGTTAGGAAACGTTACGTCACAGCAAAGATGAAACATTCTGCGAACATTTGAGCGAATCCACCTAAAAAGCGCGTCCGTCACATTTGCTGACACTTACCGAGATCATAAATCCAGAAGACATTTATGAAAAGTGGCTGTTTACATGACTGACAGGGCGGCTGGAGAGCGCCGGACCGCCCGGCAGGAGCACACACCGCCCCCTAGCGACAGTCCTCCAGTACTGCACCATACACCGACACCGCCGCCTAGCGGCAGTCCTCCAGTACTGCACCATACACCGACACCGCCCCCTAGCGACAGTCCTTCAGGACGGCACCCTGCCGCGACACCGCCGCCTAGCGGCAGCCCTCAGTACTGCACCATACCCCGACACCGCCCCCTAGCGACAGTTATCCAATACTGCACCATACACCGACACCGCCCCCTAGCGACAGTCCTTCAGGACGGCACCCTGCCGCGACACCGCCGCCTAGCGGCAGCCCTCAGTACTGCACCATACCCCGACACCACCGCCTAGCGACAGTCCTTCAGGACGGCACCCTGCCGCGACACCGCCGCCTAGCGGCAGCCCTCAGTACTGCACCATACCCCGACACCGCCCCCTAGCGACAGTCCTTCAGGACGGCACCCTGGCGCGACACCGCCGCCTAGCGGCAGTCCTTCAGTACTGCACCCTGCCGCGCCACCGCCCCCTAGCGACAGTCCTTCAGTACTGCACCATACCCCGACACCGCCCCCTAGTGACAGTCCTTCAGGACGGCACCCTGGCGCGACACCGCCGCCTAGCGGCAGCCCTCAGTACTGCACCATACCCCGACACCGCCCCCTAGTGACAGTCCTTCAGGACGGCACCCTGGCGCGACACCGCCGCCTAGCGGCAGCCCTCATTGCTGCACCATACACCGACACCGCCCCCTAGCGACAGTTATCAGTACTGCACCATACCCCGACACCGCTCCCTAGCGGCAGTGCTCAGTACTGCATCCTGCTGCGACACCGCCCCCTGGCGACAGTCCTTCAGTACTGCACCATACCCCGACACCGCCCCCTAGCGACAGTCCTCAGTACTGCGCCATACCCCGACACCGCCCCCTAGCGACAGTCCTCCAGTACTGCACCCTACCGCGACACCGCCGCCTAGCGGCAGTCCTTCAGTACTGCACCCTGCTGCTTCTTCTTCTTCTGCTTCTTCTTCTTCTGCAGTCGGCAGACCCTGCTGTAGCGCATTACTGCCACAGCTGGCACAGAGTTAGCGTCGTATTCCACCGCCATGAATTGCGTTTTATAAATAAAGACAACGCTAGAATATCTTTCTCAGATAGTCGGACTGCTGGAATCGGACTGCTGTTCAACTCCTCACAGGGGGGGAGGAGGGCCAACAGGAGAACTGGAACATTTTTATAGTTTTATATTTATATTCTATTTTTAATTTATTCTATTTTATTTCTTATTTTATTATATTTTTATTATCTTTAATAGGTTTAATGGGGTGTAATGGTGGTGGTAAATTTTGTAGATGCTTGTAGATCTTTGGAGATGCTAATTTCCCTGGTTAGGGTTAGGGTTAGAATCTTGAATCTTGAATTTGCCTTTGCTGTTGTACTGTGACCCGGATGAATCCCAACCTTCATGGACTCCATCAAATTTGTTCTGGATTTTATCTGCAGAGAGGAATGTTGAGCCAGTCAGGTGCACTGTAGACCACAGATGGCCCAAAAGTGGATTCTAAAGCGAAATCCTTAATATTGTTGTCTCCTCTTTACAGATTCTACACTTACGTTTTAGGTTAGGGTTATTTTTGGCTCCAGGTTTCTGTCTTACCGGGCATTTGGGGATCCTGGTGAAGCCCGGTATGACAGAAAACCCGGCTGGACCTCAGCCTCAGAACTGGATTGGACCCCCCCCTGTTTGAGAGCGCTCGGTCATTTAAAGATGGCGGAGTGCCTGGCTGCACGCTTGACCGCCCAGGAGGAGCAGATACGGCTGCTTACTCAGGAAATCTACAGTCTCCGCGACGGTTTGCTTCTGAATGTGGATCTGGATGTGGTGCAGGTGTCTCCTCGGTTGGACTCCCTGCGCACGGACAATGAAAAGCTGAGGTACCGGTTAGTCCACCTCCGTCGGGGTCTCCAGGCGGAGCTGGAGCTGGAGCTGCAGCAGCAGCAGGGCAAAGGACCGCAAGAAGTAAAGAACATGAAAGCTTCAAAGACAGTCGCCAGCAAATCAGAAACAGGATCCAACAATAAGGTACAATTCTAACCCGGTTACCGGGGTGTTGCATCAGTACCAGCACCGTCCGGGGTAATGACACAGGGCTCTAGAAATAGCTGCGAGCTCTCTGAACATGGTCAGGGGCCCCGTCGGTGCTGGTGTTGTGGCTGGGGGGGGGGTAAGAATTCCTTATGTGTGTGTGGTCAGGTGGAGACCCCCAAGAACCAGATAGTAGACAAGAAGAAGGAGAAGAAGCAGCAGGAGAAGGGCCACGCCACAGAGGTGATTGTTGATAATCACGGAGCTGACCCGCCTCAGCCAGCTAACCAGCCCAACTAACCAGCCCAGCTAACCAGCCCAACCAATGAGCCCAACTAATGTTGATAATCACGGAGCTGACCCGCCTCAGCCAGCTAACCAGCCCAGCTAACGAGCCCAGCTAACGAGCCCAACTAATGTTGATAATCATGGAGCTGACCCGCCTCAGCCAGCTAACCAGCCCAACTAACCAGCCCAGCTAACCAGCCCAACTAATGTTGATAATCACGGAGCTGACCCGCCTCAGCCAGCTAACCAGCCCAGCTAACGAGCCCAGCTAACGAGCCCAACTAATGTTGATAATCATGGAGCTGACCCGCCTCAGCCAGCTAACCAGCCCAACTAACCAGCCCAGCTAACCAGCCCAACTAATGTTGATAATCACGGCGCTGACCCGCCTCAGCCCAACTAACGAGCCCAACTAACGAGCCCAGCTAACGAGCCCAACTAATGTTGATAATCACGGAGCTGACCCGCCTCAGCCCAACTAACCAGCCCAACTAACCAGCCCAGCTAAGCAGCCCAACTAATGTTGATAATCACGGAGCTGACCCGCCTCAGCCCAACTAACGAGCCCAACTAACCAGCCCAGCTAACCAGCCCAACTAATGTTGATAATCACGGAGCTGACCCGCCTCAGCCCAACTAACGAGCCCAACTAACGAGCCCAGCTAACGAGCCCAACTAATGTTGATAATCACGGAGCTGACCCGCCTCAGCCCAACTAACGAGCCCAGCTAACGAGCCCAACTAATGTTGATAATCACGGAGCTGACCCGCCTCAGCCCAACTAACGAGCCCAGCTAACGAGCCCAGCTAACAAGCCCAACTAATGTTGATAATCACGGAGCTGACCCGCCTCAGCCCAACTAACGAGCCCAGCTAACAAGCCCAGCTAACCAGCCCAGCTAATGAGCCTAACTCATGAGCCCAGCTAACCAGCCCAGCTAACCAGCCTAACTCATGAGCCCAGCTAACCAGCCCAGCTAACGAGCCCAGCTAACCAGCCCAGCTAACCAGCCTAACTCATGAGCCCAGCTAACGAGCCCAGCTAACCAGCCCAGCTAACCAGCCCAGCTAACCAGCCTAACTCATGAGCCCAGCTAACGAGCCCAGCTAACCAGCCCAGCTAACCAGCCCAGCTAACCAGCCTAACTCATGAGCCCAGCTAACCAGCCCAGCTAACCAGCCCAGCTAACCAGCCTAACTCATGAGCCCAGCTAACGAGCCCAGCTAACCAGCCCAGCTAACCAGCCCAGCTAACCAGCCCAGCTAACTGTTGTGTGTTGCAGCCCTGGCCTGGGTTCGTGGCCGAGCGCCTGAGCCTGTATGAAGCACTGAAGGAGGAGAGCGCCGCCCTGCTGGCAGAGAGGGCTGCAGAGAACAGGTGCATCCGTGTGGAGATGCCAGACGGGCGTCGGGTGGAGGCCAAGGCCTGGCTCACGACGCCCCACCAGCTGGCCTGTGACCTCAGGTTGGTGGTTCTACGCCGTCATCAGTCAGGCGCCTGAGCTGAACTACTGTCTGTTTCCCTCTTGGTTCCTCAGCCAGGACCTGGCGGACCACACGGTGGTTTCTCGTGTGAATGGGGAGCTGTGGGACCTGGACAGGCCCCTGGAGCAGGACTGCTCTGTTGAGTTCCTGCCCTTTGATAATGAGGATGCTCAGGCTGTGAGTTTGACCCTCACCTTGACCCTCTGACCCTGACCCTCTGACCCTGACCCTCTAACCCTGACCCTCTAACCCTGACCCCCTGACCCTGACCCTCTAACCCTGACCCTCTAACCTTGACCCTCTAACCCTGACCCTCTGACCCTGACCCTCTAACCCTGACCCTCTAACCCTGACCCTCTAACCTTGACCCTCTAACCCTGACCCTCTGACCCTGACCCTCTAACCCTGACCCTGACCCTCTGACCCTGACCCTCTAACCCTGACCCTCTGACCCTGACCCTCTGACCCTCTAACCCTGACCCTCTAACCCTGACCCTCTGACCCTGACCCTCTGACCCTGACCCTCTGACCCTCTAACCCTGACCCCCTGACCCTGACCCTCTGACCCTGACCCCCTAACCCTGACCCCCTGACCCTGACCCTCTGACCCTGACCCTGACCCTCTGACCCTGACCCCCTGACCCTCTAACCCTGACCCCCTGACCCTGACCCTCTGACCCTGACCCCCTAACCCTGACCCCCTGACCCTGACCCTGACCCTCTAACCCTGACCCTGACCCTGACCCTAGATGCTTGTGAGGCACCTGTACTGTACATTTCTTTCTCCCTCTATGCTGAAAATGCTCCGATCATTTCTGTGGTCTCTGCTGGACAAAGGTGTCTCTGGTGACTCTGGTCCCACCTGTGCCCAGGTGTACTGGCACTCCAGCGCCCACGTCCTGGGCGAGGCCATGGAGCGCCTTTATGGGGGCTGTTTGTGCTACGGGCCCCCGATTGAGAACGGCTTCTACTACGACATGTTCCTGGATGGTCAGAGGTGAGATAACGAGGAGTTTCCCTGCTCACACGGCTGGTTGATCGTTAGTCTACGTTGATGGTCTAAAGAGGAGAACATGACTGAGGAGCTCCCCTGACCCTGACCCTGACCCTCACCCTCTAACCCTCACCCTGACCCTCACCCTGAACCTGACCCTCACCCTCACCCTCTAACCCTCACCCTCTAACCCTCACCCTGACCCTGACCCTCACCCTGACCCTGACCCTGACCCTCACCCTGACCCTCACCCTGAACCTGACCCTCACCCTCACCCTCACCCTGAACCTGACCCTCACCCTGACTCTCACCCTGAACCTGACCCTCACCCTCACCCTCTAACCCTCACCCTGAACCTGACCCTGACCCTCACCCTGACCCTCACCCTCACCCTGACCCTCACCCTCACCCTCACCCTCTAACCCTCACCCTGAACCTGAACCTGACCCTCACCCTCACCCTCACCCTCACCCTCACCCTGAACCTGACCCTCACCCTGACTCTCACCCTGAACCTGACCCTGACCCTCACCCTGACCCTCACCCTCACCCTGACCCTCACCCTCACCCTCTAACCCTCACCCTGAACCTGACCCTCACCCTCACCCTCACCCTCACCCTGACCCTGACCCTGACCCTGACTCTCACCCTGACCCTGACCCTCACCCTCACCCTCTAACCCTCACCCTGAACCTGACCCTGACCCTCACCCTGACCCTCTAACCATGACCCTCACCCTGACCCTGACCCTCACCCTCACCCTCACCCTGACCCTCACCCTGACCCTGACCCTGACCCTGACCCTCACCCTGACCCTGACCCTGACCCTCACCCTGAACCTGACCCTCACCCTCACCCTCACCCTCACCCTCACCCTGACCCTGACCCTGACCCTCACCCTGACTCTCACCCTGAACCTGACCCTCACCCTGACCCTCACCCTCACCCTCACCCTGACCCTCACCCTGACCCTCACCCTCTAACCCTCACCCTGACCCTGACCCTCACCCTCACCCTCACCCTGACCCTCACCCTCACCCTGACTCTCACCCTGAACCTGACCCTGACCCTCACCCTGACCCTCACCCTCACCCTGACCCTGACCCTCACCCTCACCCTCACCCCCTAACCCTGACCCTCACCCTCACCCTGACCCTCACCCTCACCCTCACCCTCACCCTGACCCTGACCTTCACCCTCTAACCCTCACCCTGACCCTCACCCTCACCCTCACCCTGACTCTCACCCTGAACCTGACCCTCACCCTGACCCTCACCCTGACCCTGACCCTCACCCTCACCCTCACCCTGAACCTGACCCTGACCCTCACCCTGACCCTCACCCTCACCCTGACTCTCACCCTGACCCTGACCCTAACCCTCACCCTGACCCTCACCCTGACCCTGACCCTAACCCTCACCCTGACCCTCACCCTGACCCTCACCCTGACCCTGACCCTCACCCTGACCCTCACCCTCACCCTGACTCTCACCCTGACCCTCACCCTGACCCTGACCCTAACCCTCACCCTGACCCTCACCCTGACCCTCACCCTGACCCTCTAACCCTCACCCTGACCCTCACCCTCACCCTGAACCTGACCCTGACCCTCACCCTGACCCTCACCCTCACCCTGACTCTCACCCTGACCCTGACCCTAACCCTCACCCTGACCCTCACCCTGACCCTGACCCTAACCCTCACCCTGACCCTCACCCTGACCCTGACCCTCACCCTGACCCTCACCCTCACCCTGACTCTCACCCTGACCCTCACCCTGACCCTAACCCTCACCCTGACCCTCACCCTGACCCTCACCCTGACCCTAACCCTCACCCTAACCCTCACCCTGACCCTGACCCTCACCCTGACCCTCACCCTCACCCTGACTCTCACCCTGACCCTCACCCTGACCCTAACCCTCACCCTGACCCTCACCCTCACCCTGACCCTCACCCTGACCCTGACCCTCACCCTTCTGCTCAGAGGAGTTTCCAGCACCGACTTTGGAGACCTGGAGACGCTGTGTAGGTCTGTGCTGAAGGAGAAGCAGCCATTCGAGAGGTTGGAGGTCAGCACGGACACGCTCCTGGAGATGTTCAAGGTGACCTTACTTCCTGTTTTTAGCCTTTATTCCAGCAGCTGAGTCCTGGGCCGGTCCAATGACCCCTCTTCTGAGGGACTGGCCAAGAACCTCAAATAAATGATCATCAAAGTTAAACAGGAACTAAAGAAGCTGCAGCTTTGGTCACGGATCCAATTGAATGTCTTTCATCTTTTCAGTACAACAAATTCAAGTGTCGCATCCTGAAAGAGAAAGTCCGCACCCCCACGACGACTGTGTACAGGTGGGCTGTTCCTGATGAGGCATGATGTGCACGTGGGCGTGCGTGTAACGCTGCTGTGTGTCATGTTGGCTAGGTGTGGCCCCCTGATCGACCTGTGCAGAGGCCCCCACGTCAGACACACGGGCAGGATCAGGTCTTTGAAGATCTACAAGGTGCTTCCTGCCCTCAGAGTTCACGTCCTCTCTTCAGTGCTGATGTTGGCGATGCTCATGTGTGCTTCTGCCTTCAGAGCTCCTCAACCTACTGGGAGGGCCGCTCCGACATGGAGACCCTGCAGAGGGTCTACGGCATCTCCTTTCCCGACTCCAGGAGGATGAAGGAGTGGGAAAGATTTCAGGAGGAGGCCAAGAACAGAGACCACCGCAAGATTGGCAAAGTGAGCCCCCCTGGGCACGCGGGACATGTCCCGGCAGAGGAGGCCAAGGGTTCCTGGGCACGCGGGACGTGTCCCGGCAGAGGAGGCCCGAGGGTTCCTGGGCACGCGGGACGTGTCCCGGCAGAGGAGGCCCGAGGGTTCCTGGGAGAGGAAGCCCGAGGGTTCCTGGGCACGCGGGACGTGTCCCGGCAGAGGAGGCCCGAGGGTTCCTGGGAGAGGAAGCCAAGGGTTCCTGGGCACGCGGGACGTGTCCCGGCAGAGGAAGCCAAGGGTTCCTGGGCACGCGGGACGTGTCCCGGCAGAGGAAGCCCGAGGGTTCCTGGCAGAGGAGGCCCGAGGGTTCCTGGGCACGCGGGACGTGTCCCGGCAGAGGAAGCCCGAGGGTTCCTGGGCACGCGGGACGTGTCCCGGCAGAGGAAGCCCGAGGGTTCCTGGCTGTGCTGCTCGGGGAACGCTTAACAGCACAGACGGCAGCATCTCGTTGCTGCCCATGTTAGCTTAGCATAGGTCAAGGCTGTAGCAGCGATGTGACGTCACTCCCTTTGATAGTTCAAAGCTCCCAAAAGAAAAAAGAGCCATCTGGCTCCTCCTCTTTAGCAGATTGAAGCCCCGCCCCCGAGCCCTGATTGGCTGGTTCCTCTCAGGTCACCAGCTGTGAGAGGAGCAGCTCTTCTCCTCAGAACCAAGCCTTAAGCTCTGGATCTAAGAACCTCGTTTATCCTGAAGCTCTCCTTCGCACCATGTGGTGGCGCCGTGTTTCTGTGTCCTGGCACATTCAGAGCTGGCGTGACTCAACTGAGTCCAGCTGGTTTCTCCACATGGGAGACGCAGGCAGCAGCAACAGTTCCAGATTTAAGAGGAGCGTAAAGACCTCGGTGCCATGTGGACCGAGCCCAGGAGCCCAGGGAGCCCAGTAGCCCAGGGAGCCCGGGAGCCCAGGGAGCCCAGGGAGCCCGGGAGCCCAGGGAGCCCAGGAGCCCAGGGAGCCCAGGGAGCCCGGGAGCCCAGGGAGCCCAGGGAGCCCAGGAGCCCAGGGAGCCCAGGAGCCCAGGGAGCCCGGGAGCCCAGGGAGCCCCGGGAGCCCGGGAGCCCAGGGAGCCCAGGGAGCCCGGGAGCCCAGGGAGCCCGGGAGCCCAGGGAGCCCAGGGAGCCCGGGAGCCCAGGGAGCCCAGGGAGCCCAGGGAGCCCAGGGAGCCCAGGGAGCCCGGGAGCCCAGGGAGCCCCGGGAGCCCGGGAGCCCAGGGAGCCCGGGAGCCCAGGGAGCCCGGGAGCCCAGGGAGCCCCGGGAGCCCGGGAGCCCAGGGAGCCCAGGGAGCCCGGGAGCCCAGGGAGCCCAGGAGCCCAGGGAGCCCAGGAGCCCAGGGAGGAGGACGTTTGTCTGTTGTAGCCATTTAGTTCCTCTGAGGCGTTCGTGGACACTCGGTCATTATCGTTACACTAAATCGCTGAGTCTTTTTCCTTTTCCAGGACCAGGAGCTGTTCTTCTTCCATGACCTGAGCCCCGGCAGCTGCTTCTTCCTGCCCCGCGGAGCGTTCATCTACAACACCCTGACAGGGTTCATCAGGGTACGGACCCGTCTGACAAACATGTTCTAAGCTCCTCAGACAGAATCAGCATCTGGATCAGAACAAACACAGGAGGCCCGTGTGAGCAGCTCCGACCATGACTGGGTGCTGAGTCAGGACTGGTGATGGTTCAGGGACCAGCTTGGTCACAGCAGGTTCAGGGACCAGCTTGGTCACAGCAGGTTCAGGGAACAGCTTGGTCACAGCAGGTTCAGGGACCAGCTTGGTCACAGCAGGTTCAGGGACCAGCTTGGTCACAGCAGGTTCAGGGAACAGCTTGGTCACAGCAGGTTCAGGGAACAGCTTGGTCACAGCAGGTTCAGGGACCAGCTTGGTCACAGCAGGTTCAGGGACCAGCTTGGTCACAGCAGGTCCAAACAGCCACTTGGTGATTGAGGGACTGAGATGACCAAGAATAACAGCACATTTGGAGCCTCCAGCAATCAGAGCAGATGTGGAACTGTTCCCAGCAGATGTGGAACTGTTCCCAGCAGGTGTGGAACTGTTCCCAGCAGGTGTGGAACTGTTCAGAGCAGGTGTGGAACTGTTCCCAGCAGGTGTGGAACTGTTCCCAGCAGGTGTGGAACTGTTCAGAGCAGGTGTGGAACTGTTCCCAGCAGGTGTGGAACTGTTCAGAGCAGGTGTGGAACTGTTCCCAGCAGGTGTGGAACTGTTCAGAGCAGGTGTGGAACTGTTCCCAGCAGGTGTGGAACTGTTCCCAGCAGGTGTGGAACTGTTCCCAGCAGGCGTGGAACTGTTCCCAGCAGATGTGGAACTGTTCAGAGCAGGTGTGGAACTGTTCCCAGCAGGTGTGGAACTGTTCCCAGCAGGTGTGGAACTGTTCCCAGCAGATGTGGAACTGTTCGACAGGGGAAGCAGAATGTAGCTTTTTAAACGTCCGAGATCTCATGTTGATTCAGAAAAAACCTTCCTGTGTTCAGAAGCTTCAGAAGCTTCAGAAGCTTCTGAAGCTTCTGAAGCTTCTGAAGGTTCCGAAGCTTCTGAAGGTTCTGGGCTCGCCCGTGTGAAAGCACCGTTGCAATAGTCTTTATCTTCTTAAGAACATCGACGCCTCCCGTTTGGGTGGGCAGGTCCTGTTCTCCTGCAGTCAGCACAGGAAGTTGCCTGTGCGGCGTTTTGGCAGAGATGTGGCGACATCTTGAAGACTATGACATCACACAGCAACGGCGCCAAGACCTCCTCACGTGTATCACGCTGCAACGCTGCGAGATCATTAGCACGTCCCCACAGTCTGTTGCCACCACTGAAGACACGCGGGGAGCTGTGCATTTGCTTCCTGGTGCGCAGCGGCGTGCTACCGTTAGCAGATGTCTGGGACAGCGGCGTGCTACCGTTAGCAGATGTCTGGGACAGCGGCGTGCTACCGTTAGCAGATGTCTGGGACAGCGGCGTGCCAACGTTAGCAGATGTCTGGGACAGCGGCGTGGTACCGTTAGCAGATGTCTGGGACAGCGGCGTGCTACCGTTAGCAGATGTCTGGGACAGCGCCGTGCTACCGTTAGCAGATGTCTGGGACAGCGGCGTGCCACCGTTAGCAGATGTCTGGGACAGCGGCGTGCTACCGTTAGCAGATGTCTGGGACAGCGGCGTGCTACCGTTAGCAGATGTCTGGGACAGCGGCGTGCCAACGTTAGCAGATGTCTGGGACAGCGGCGTGCCACCGTTAGCAGATGTCTGGGACAGCGGCGTGCTACCGTTAGCAGATGTCTGGGACAGCGGCGTGCCACCGTTAGCAGATGTCTGGGACAGCGGCGTGCTACCGTTAGCAGATGTCTGGGACAGCGGCGTGCCAACGTTAGCAGATGTCTGGGACAGCGGCGTGCTACCGTTAGCAGATGTCTGGGACAGCGGCGTGCTAACGTTAGCAGATGTCTGGGACAGCGGCGTGCTACCGTTAGCAGATGTCTGGGACAGCGGCGTGCTACCGTTAGCAGATGTCTGGGACTAACCCTAACCCTAGCAATTCGGGGGGTTTAATCCTGCCTTTGCCCACACGTGCTCCCTCCCCAGAGTTACTAGCGCCACCTGTGGCCAGGTCACAGAACAGTAAGGCTTCCTGTAGCGTCTCCTCCCTTCTTCTGAGGCTGTCTGCAGGTTCCCAGTGATGTTCAGGTGAGCACAGACCCAGCTGGAGGAGGTCCAGGAGCATTCCAGGCAGGTTTGGGATCATTATTGTTAGAGGCTCATCTTCATCCTCAGAGGTGGAGGCGGCTGCTCACACGAACCCATGATTGTTGGGGCAGGACTTGATTTCTGGAGCTTAGCAGAGCAGGACCTTCGAATGTTGCCACTTCATGCTAATTGTGGTGCCTTTTGGAGATCTTGACACCTCCCAGGTTCTCAGCCGGTCACAGCGACACCCCACAGTGGCGCTCCACTGTGTGATTAGCATGCTGGTGGCACAGGAGGTGGACTTCCTGTGGCTGCAGACCTGAGCAGGGAGGTGTGCCGCTGGGCTCCGCGGGGCTCCGCTGGGCGGGGCTCCGCTCCGCTGGGCTCCGCGGGGCTCCGCTCCGCTGGGCTCCGCTGGGCTCCGCGGGGCTCCGCTGGGCTCCGCTGGGCTCCGCTGGGCTCCGCGGGGCTCCGCTCCGCTGGGCTCCGCTGGGCTCCGCTCCGCTGGGCTCCGCTCCGCTGGGCTCTGCTCCGCTGGGCTCCGCTCCGCTGGGCTCCGCTCCACTGGGCTCCGCTGGGCTCCGCTCCGCTGGGCTCTGCTCCGCTGGGCTCCGCTCCGCTGGGCTCCGCTGGGCTCCGCTGGGCTCCGCTGGGCTCCGCTGGGCTCCGCTCCGCTGGGCTCCGCTGGGCTCCGCGGGGCTCCGCTGGGCTCCGCTCCGCTGGGCTCCGCTCCGCGGGGCTCCGCTGGGCGTGGCGTGGCCAGGCGCTGCTCACTGACGTGGCTGTGTCGTTGTGCTAGGAGCAGTACTGGAGAAGAGGCTTCCAGGAAGTGGCCTCCCCCAACATCTACAACAGCAAGCTCTGGGAGACGTCGGGCCACTGGCAGCACTACAGCGACAACATGTTCTCGTTCGCCGTGGAGGAAGACGTCTTTGCTCTGAAGCCCATGAACTGCCCGGGTCACTGGTGAGGCGCTGAAGACGAGGCCCAGTGCCCGAGCGTTCCGGCCTCACCTGTGCTCCTGTCCTGCAGCCTGATGTTCGGCCTCCGGCCCCGCTCCTGGAGGGAGCTCCCTCTGCGGCTGGCGGACTTCGGGGTCCTTCACAGGAACGAGCTGTCGGGGACGCTGAGCGGCCTGACCCGAGTGCGCCGCTTCCAGCAGGACGACGCTCACATCTTCTGCAGGATGGACCAGGTGAACACATCCCTCTCCCTTGGTTCTGCTGGTTCTGACCCTGAACCCTGTGATGCTGTGTGCAGATCGGGTCCGAGATGAAAGGCTGCCTGGACTTCCTGCGCTGCGTCTACCACGTGTTCGGGTTCTCCTTCCAGCTTCACCTCTCCACTCGTCCAGAGAAGCATCTGGGCCACGTTGCTGTGTGGGACCAGGCAGAGAAGGTGAAGTCACTTCAGAATTTCTTGGAATGATGACGGGTTGAGGGACCTATCCTGCACAGAACCAGCTGGACCAGCTAAATGCTCCTCACGCTGTTCCTGGAGAGCTCTCCTTCCCAGCAGCGGCCTCATGTGTGCAGTCGCGGGTCCATTGTTCAGCCTGGTTCTGTCCAAACTAAAGGAGCAGCCTCCCGGTTCTGCTGCTCATTAGTGGACCACAGCATGAGTGGCCCAGTTCACTGATACGCTGCCCTGTTCTTGGCTCCTCAGCAACTGGAGAACAGTCTGAACGAGTTTGGGGAACCCTGGAAACTGAACCCTGGCGATGGAGCGTTCTATGGCCCCAAGGTCCGACCAACGTGTCCGTTCAGCGGTACCACAGAAGGGTTAGGGTTAGGCTAACCCCAACCCCAACCCAGAAAGGTCTCATGTTCTTCTGTGTGCTGCTGCAGATCGATATTAAAATCAAAGATGCCATCGGACGGTACCACCAGTGTGCAACCATCCAGCTGGACTTCCAGCTGCCTCTTCGCTTTAACCTGACCTTTGTGGGGTGAGTCACCTGATGGGGGGGGGGCATTTAGGCAATCGTCTGAACAAAGAGTGGGAGGGGCTTCTGCAGCCACGTTAGAATTCTCCAGGACATGAAGGAGTTTAATGGTGGAACATCTGATGTGACGCGTTGCAGGAAGGATGGAGATGAGCGGGAGCGGCCCGTCATCATCCACCGGGCCGTCCTGGGTTCTGTGGAGAGGATGGTTGCTATTCTCACTGAGAACTACGCAGGCAAATGGTGAGGCCCGTTCTGGCTCAGAGGTTCTGAAACAGGACTGGAAACGGCACCACCGGTCCTGATTCCAGCTCCATGTAGACTACCTGCACCTCGAAAGTGATCTGGAACACAGGTGACATGTCTCCTCCCTCCAGGCCTCTCTGGCTTTCTCCACGTCAGGTGATGGTGGTCCCGGTCAACCCATCCTGTGAAGACTATGCCAAGAAAGTAAGTCCAGGATTTGCTTGATCCCAGTGGACTTGATTGAGGTTCTTGAAGATGTTTTGCCTCTTCTCCAAAAGGCTTGTTGGGTTCTGATGTGGATTGATGACATAGCCCTTGTGGCCATTAGCATGCTAACATCCGGGTGGTCCGCTGAGAGTCGTTAGCAGCATTTTGATCTCTGTCTGGAGTCTCTGCAAACCTCAGCAGGACCTTCTCAGCCATTTCTGAACTGATGGAGCTTTTTGGAGAAGAAGGAAGCATCTTCAAGACTGAGATGAGCTTTGGGATAACCATGACCAGGACGGATGAGGCTCTACAGGTGTGATGGTGGTTCTACATCTGATCTTTTCCACCTGCCAGGTGTGTGAGCAGTTTACAGAGGCTGGTTTCATGGCCGATGCTGACCTGGATGCAGGATGTCTGCTGAACAAGAAGATCCGTAATGCTCAGTTGGCCCAGTATAACTTCATCCTTGGTGAGATCACGCACTGCTAACCCTAACCCTCTAACCCTAACCCCCTAACCCTCTAACTCTAACCCTAACCCCCTAACCCTCTAACCCTAACCCTCTAACCCTAACCCCCTAACCCTAACCCTAACCCTAACCCTCTAACCCTCTAACCCTAACCTAACCCTCTAACTCTAACCCTAACCCCCTAACCCTCTAACCCTAACCCCCTAACCCTCTAACCCTAACCCTCTAACTCTAACCCTAACCCTAACCCTCTAACCCTCTAACCCTAACCCCCTAACCCTCTAACCCTAACCCTCTAACTCTAACCCTAACCCTAACCCTCTAACCCTAACCCCCTAACCCTCTAACCCTAACCCTCTAACCCTAACCCTCTAACCCTAACCTAACCCTCTAACCCTAACCTAACCCTCTAACCCTAACCCTAACCCTCTAACACTAACCCTAACCCTCTAACCCTCTAACCCTAACCCTCTAACCCTGACCCTCTAACCCTCTAACCCTAACCCTCTAACCCTCTAACCCTGACCCTCTAACCCTAACCCTAACCCTCTAACCCTAACCCTCTAACCCTAACCCTCTAACCCTCTAACCCTAACTCTAACCCTCTAACCCTAACCCTCTAACCCTCTAACCCTAACCCTCTAACCCTAACCCTCTAACCCTCTAACCCTAACCCTCTAACCCTAACCCTCTAACCCTCTAACCCTAACCCCCTAACCCTAACCCTCTAACCCTCTAACCCTAACCCTCTAACCCTCTAACCCTCTAACCCTAACTCTAACCCTAACCCTCTAACCCTAACCCTAACCCTCTAACCCTAACTCTAACCCTCTAACCCTCTAACCCTAACCCTCTAACCCTCTAACCCTCTAACCCTCTAACCCTAACTCTAACCCTCTAACCCTCTAACCCTAACCCTCTAACCCTCTAACCCTCTAACCCTCTAACCCTAACCCTCTAACCCTCTAACCCTAACTCTAACCCTCTAACCCTCTAACCCTAACCCTAACCCTCTAACCCTCTAACCCTCTAACCCTCTAACCCTCTAACCCTCTAACCCTAACCCTCTAACCCTCTAACCCTGACCCTAACTGGCTTTAGTGAGGCCTTCTCTTGGTTAAAAGCAGGTTTGACTGGTTACTTCTGCACCAGAATATTGCTGTTGATTTTATCCCGTTATCATGTTGTCTGAACATTTTAAAGCGATTTCTAACCCTAGCGATTCTGAGCATGGATCCAGCAGCAGCAGCGTGGAGGCAGCTGCTGCTGGGCGGCTTCCACCATCTCAAGCTGTTGTGTGTTCCCTGGCAGTCGTTGGAGAGAAGGAGAAGATGACTAACGGCGTCAATGTGCGGACGAGGGACAACAGAATCCACGGAGAGCTGTCGGCAGCAGAGGTGCTGGCTCGCCTGACCCTGCTCAAAGAGTCCCGCTGTCGGAACGCCGAGGAGGAGTTCTGATGGAGATGGTTCTGATGGAGATGGTTCTGATGGAGATGGTTCTGATGGAGATGGCTGATGGTCCTGATGGAGATGGCTGATGGTCCTGATGGAGATGGTTCTGATGGTTCTGATGGAGATGGCTGATGGTCCTGATGGAGATGGTTCTGATGGTTCTGATGGAGATGGCTGATGGTCCTGATGGAGATGGCTGATGGTCCTGATGGAGATGGCTGATGGTTCTGATGGAGATGAGACGCTGCCGTGAGCGTTGTGGTGAAGGGAGGCGTGATGGTGGCGCTGGAAGTGTGTTGGGGTGGGAAGGGGAGTGTGTGGAGCCGTTTTCATCGCTATGTGAAAAGCAGGAATGGGGCTGAAGCAGGGTGGGTCCAGAATGGATCTCGGTTCTGTCTGATGGGAAGGAACAAGTCTGATGATGGTGTGAATCTGACACAAGTTGAACTCAGAAATAAAAAAAAGTCTACTAAATGTCTTCTCTTTTGTTCTTTACCTCCCTTCGGTTCTGGGTGGGGGGCAGGATTCACATGCTCATTATGGAGGTTATTTTAGTCTAATCTCGTGTTTAGACGCACAGAAACTAAAGTGGAAATGGAACCGAAGCAAAAGGGACGGGCTGAAAATGGGGTCTAAGTAAAGTCTGTGAAGGACTCTGATGGACGATGTCTTAAAAATGCTTCAAAAATGTTTTAAAATCATTTTAATGAAATAATAAAAGGGAAGACTGAGATTCATTTTAGATGATTTGAAAATATTTCATCTGCGAAACGAGGGGCGCGTGCCGAGGAGCTGGGGGCGGGGCAAACCACCATCCCGGAAATGCTCCCTGCTCACGTGTTAGTCATGCTGCGTTCGCGTACCTAAAATGTCCGGGCTTTTTTAACTTCCTGTGAGGTGTTTTGTTTTGGATAAAAGCGCCTTTAAATCGTTGAGTTTAAGGCTGTGGCGGAATTTAAAGGGCATGAATAACATTGACAAAATATTTTAGCTTTGGAAGGTTAGGGTTTGATTCTTTATTTTAAAGTTTCTTTCTAACAATTGAGAGTGAGTTTTGCAAAAGTCTAGATTAAAGTGATCGTTAAGCAACAGCAAGAAAACTAACATAGTTGAATGATTTCCGACCTTTCTCCGCGACCTGAACGCACCTTGGAACAAGTCCGCAACAACAATGGCTGCTCGCTGCCACATATGGAGACCCGACCGAGGACGGTGCCTAAAAACCTACGGAATCATAGCCGTCCTGTTCACGGATTTGGTCTTCCAGTGTGTTAACGGTGGGTTTATTTTCTTTTTACAAATTCATACCAGTTAGATCAATCTGTGCTTCCATTGCCGCTAGCTTCCACACGCTAGATTAGCCTTAGCTGAGTAGCTAGCTAGCGAGTGATAAACCCGAGAAAGACAATGCACTCGCACCATTTAACGGTATTTTAAACACCTCCCGACTAAATAACATTCATTGGCCGCTTGCAAACGTCCCTCGTGAATGAGGGCGCAGCTCGTTGAGCTTTATTTCTTTCCTCTCTATTCTCTAATGCGGCTGATAATCAACAGAACATGACTGGTTCTTCTTCATGTCGCATCTTCATGGTTTCCTCCACAGGGTACTTGAGCTCTCCTCATGCTGGCCAGGAGCCTCCGTTCGCCAGAGATGCCCAGCAAGGAGCCGTCATCAGCAGCCCCGTGGTCCCTGCTGCAGCCTCAGGTTAGCGGGGAAGGAAGAGCCTCGATGCTGGCTGACCGTGACCACCCAGGCTGCTCCTCATGGTCTATATGTTCCTCATGGTCCTCACGTTCCTCATGGTCCTCACGTTCCTCATGGTCCTCACGTTCCTCATGGTCCTCACGTTCCTCACGTTCCTCACGCTCCTCACGCTCCTCATGCTCCTCATGTTCCTCATGCTCCTCATGTTCCTCATGCTCCTCACGTTCCTCACGCTCCTCACGTTCCTCATGCTCCTCACGTTCCTCACGCTCCTCACGTTCCTCATGCTCCTCACGTTCCTCGCACTCCTCATGCTCCTCACGTTCCTCACGCTCCTCATGCTCCTCACGTTCCTCACGCTCCTCACGCTCCTCATGCTCCTCACGTTCCTCACGCTCCTCACGTTCCTCACGCTCCTCACGTTCCTCACGCTCCTCATGCTCCTCACGTTCCTCGTGCTCCTCATGCTCCTCACGTTCCTCGTGCTCCTCATGCTCCTCACGTTCCTCGCGCTCCTCATGCTCCTCACGTTCCTCATGTTCCTCATGTTCCTCACGCTCCTCATGTTCCTCATGGTCCAGCAGCACTCTGCATGCTAAAGGCAGATTTCTCCCTCCATATGAGTCCAAAAGTGCCACTTGGCCACAAAGTTAAGGGAGGGTCTGGCCCTGCCCAGAGTCTGGGCCCCGTGTTCTGAAGGACCTCTCACACTGTTGCTCTTAGATTATTATTATTATGTCTTATTATTATTCTCACTGTTGTTATAGTTCCACCAGCAAGTTCTTCCATCCTCGAGCTGTATGATCAAAGTATTGTGGCCTTTGATGTGTCACAGTACCAGTTACAAAAAGCACTCGAGGATAAAGATCACGATAGCGTCCGGACGTGTGGACAGATGAAAGGCTGCGTGGGTGGGTGGACACCAGGGTGGGTCAGCATCTAGACCTGCTTCTAAAATGTAGCTGTGTGAAGCTTTAATCAAGCTTTGATGAAGCTTTGATGAAGCTCTAACGCGCGGAGATTTGAACCATCGCTTCATTAAACCAGCTCATTCCCTCGCGTTGACCTGAAGACGACATTCCTGGAGCAAATGGACTTATTGCATCATCCCAAAAACTTAGCATTTGACCTAGCATTTGACTTAGCATTTGACCTAGCCTTTGACCTAGCATTTGACTTAGCATTTGACTTGGTTGAAGGCAAAAAGATGTCACAAACATTTAAGTTCCGTGAGCTTGTTCTGAGCACCCCCTTGTCCCCTGCAGCGCCCCCTGTGGATGAAGACGGCTACATCGCCGAGTGTCCCAGCGGGGGTCAGTGCAGCCGCCTGCCAGCCGACTGCATTCGCTGCAGCTTCCACCACAACTGCACGTACAAGAAACCAGCGACCTTCACCTGTAGACCCAGAAAGGGGGTTCACTGCATCGTGAGTCACCTGTGTCGGTCCTGTGTTGTGTTGTGGACCTGGATTGTCCACCTGTGTGACCATGTGACCTGCTGTGTTTGTCCTCAGGACGAGTCGGGACAGGCGCGATCCAACTTCTCCCTCTCGGTCACCTGCCAGTTCTGCTGGCAGCTGGACCCGTCCCAGTACCGCTGCTCCAACTCCACCACCTGCATGACCGTGTCCTGCCCCCGCAGGCGCTACAACGCCACCTGCCATGTTCTGGAGCACGTGCACTGCTTAGGTACGCAGAGGTCCTGTCTGTGGTCCTCAGCCCGGTTATGGGAGTGACGTCGTGACTTCCTGTTAGCGTCGTGACTTCCTGTTAGCGTCGTGACTTCCTGTTAGCGTCGTGACTTCCTGTTAGTGCTCAGCACAGACCAGTGAGTCTCTGGAGCCGCCAGATGATGCTGCACATTAGATCAGGTGCTTCTCAGGTGTGCAGCATTTGGACCACAGAACCGTGTGTGTGCTCTGAGGACCGCGTGGTCCAGCTCGGCCCAGATCGTCTCTCACTGTCAGGCCGCTGAGCGTCTTCTTCTTCGTCTGCAGGCAATCGACGCTTCCAGAAACGGTTGTACTGCAACTGGACGGGCGGCTACAAATGGTCGACGGCGTTGGCGCTCAGGTGAGGCCCCGCTGACACGGCAGCAGCTGATGGTGCTCTGGGAGGGTCTAAGCCTGGGTTTCTGCTCTCTCTGTGTAGCATCACACTTGGAGGTTTTGGAGCCGATCGCTTTTACCTGGGCCAGTGGAGAGAAGGTCTGGGCAAGCTGTTCAGCTTCGGAGGCCTGGGCATCTGGACTCTGATCGATGTCCTTCTGATAGGCGTTGGTTATGTGGGACCTGCTGACGGTTCTCTCTACATCTGACGCGTCCGGATGCTTCGTCCCGTCCTGTTTCACACTGATCCACTCTCAAAGCTTCAAGAGCTCAGACGAGGGTGTTCTTAACACGTTTGCCTGCCCAGGCTGGTGGTGCAACACCTCCCCATCCCATCTGCTCCGGGGGGATGTTTCCCTTATTCCACCAAGGCTGTCTCTACCCACACACGTCCCAGTCATTCATCGGCCGGGCCCTGGTCTGGGCCGGGTCCTGGTCTGGGCCGGGTCCTGGTCTGGGCCGGGCCCTGGTCTGTGCTGGGGCAGGAGGAACTGGCTGCTGCTCCAGCACTACCAAACTGCTACATATGTAGCTTTGGTTTCCTGCTGAGTTCACATACATCCTGTAACTAACTCATCGTGCACGTACGTGCATGGTCAGGGTGCTACACCATAGCGACGGGTGAGGTAAGAGTGTGACACAAGCCCCAGAGCACAACTGTTGGAGGGAACAAAGAAGGTTCTTCTTCCAAAGCTCCAGAAGGATGCTAGTTGGATACAAGCTAGCCAATGTTGCTAGCCCTCCGTGCTAATCAGAACATCAGTTGTTTCTGTTGTTGGAATGCTGGATTTTTGGGAAAGTGCACAGAAGAATACTGCCGGGCGTGTCCACTGAACAGCCTAACTCCTCCCCCGTGACCCTGACCCTGCCAACGGTTTCTGACTGCTCATCTCACTGCTTGTAAATATGTTCCTGTTGCAAAGCTGTAAACCTTTTTTTTTATTGAGCTATGACAATAAAGATGTGAAATGCCTTCATAGATTTGGGAATTCTTGGCTTCAAAAGTCTTACACATAAGTTACATAATGTGATGGAGGAGCCCTTCCCTCCTTTATGGAGCCCCGCCCACTGGCAGCTGCTGCCTGTTTGAGGCTCAGATGAAGCCCCGCCCACTGGCAGCTGCTGCCTGTTTGAGGCTCAGATGGAGCCCCGCCCACTGGCAGCTGCTGCCTGTTTGAGGCTCAGATGGAGCCCCGCCCACTGGCAGCCGTGGACTGTTTGATGCTCAGATGAAGCCCCGCCCACTGGAAGCCACAGACTGTTTGATGCTCAGATGAAGCCCCGCCCACTGGCAGCTGCTGCCTGTTTGAGGCTCAGATGGAGCCCCGCCCACTGGCAGCCGCTGCCTGTTTGAGGCTCAGATGGAGCCCCGCCCACTGGCAGCCATGGGAGGGGCCTCAGAACTGCTGGGCTGTGCATTCTATGGTGACGAGGCTCCCCATCAGCAGCACATGCATGGTTAGAGCGCACGTGCAGTGAAAATACAGACCATAATAAGGTAGGTTCTGCTTTCTAGCTGCAGCTCCATCAGAAACTGGACAAAAGGTGACTTTTATTCATGGTCCCTGCGGCTCGTTAGACATAATTAGGAATAATGGCCAGATAATTAGGCCCCCTCCCCTTTAATGAAACCCTCTTTTATCACCTTTTAATGCTGTAATATTTTCAAATTGAGGTGACTCAGTAACCCATAACCCAGTTATGGAGACAGAACTCTTCGTGAAAGCTGCTTCAGCACCACGGCTCCTGGGGGTTCTGACCCGGCTCAACAGCACCTCGCCCGCGGCTCCTGGGGGTTCTGACCCGGCTCAACAGCACCTCGCCCGCGGCTCCTGGGGGTTCTGACCCGGCTCAACAGCACCTCGCCCGCGGCTCCTGGGGGTTCTGACCCGGCTCCCACCTATATGAGAATAACCCTCTGATGGCACCTGAGGGGAACCATTGGTGCATGTTGGGTCCTGCAGTAACCTGGAGATCCCTCTGGGCAGGAGTGACACCGGAGGAAGGTGGAAGAAAGGGGCTGGATGGACCTTCAGGGCCACAACCAGGACCCCCGACAGGCTGGACCCAAAAGTAATGACTAAATAAAGAAGTGGGGAAACAATTCCAAGCCGACGCGCTGAAGCGTCAATGGAACTGGAATTGGGTGCATTTATTTTTCTAATGGAGACGTTCCCTCAACAACAAAGAAGATTCCCCAGGAAGGTCTTTAAAGGAACGCTGCACCAGGAGAGCCGGGGTCATGTGACCGGTCAGTTCTGGATCGAGCCTCCACCCGTGCAGCTAGACCGTAGAAACGCTCCGAGACTCAGGAACCCGGCGCCGCTGCTCGCCAGGAGGAAACCCGATGATCTCAAACGTGCGAGAAGAAAGAAGCGAGTGGAGCCGAGTGCAGTCGTAGTGATTTATTGGTCCAGCAGGAGCTGCAGCAGGAGCAGAGCCGGTCCGTCCATGTCGCCGCCCCGTTCAAACACAGCGCCAAAGAAACAATGAAGCCTAAAATATAAATTAAGCAGCTACATCCTTAAAGACGTTTCCCAGGCCCAGTACCAACGAAAGAGAAGAACTTTAAAATAAAGCTAAATAAAACTGAAAAGATGGCAAAGCTGTCCAACCTTTATGGCCTCGGCACATGTAGCATGTTTAGCATGTAGCTAACGGGACGGACAACTGACAGCACAGACAAGGCATGTGGCTCAGGCACCCCCCCCCCCCCACACACACACACAGAGTCAGAGACACACACACAGTCCCCCCCCACACACCACACACACACAGTCTCTCACACACAGTCTCACACACACACACACAGAGTCAGAGACACACACACACAGTCCCCCCCACACACACACACACACACACACAGAGTCTCTCACACACACAGTCTCACACACACACACACACACACACAGAGTCTCACACACACACAAAGAGTCAGAGACACACACACAGTCCCCCCCACACAGTCAGACACACAGTCTCTCACACACACACACCCACACACAGACACACACAGTCAGAGACACACACAGAGTCTCACACACACACACACAGAGTCTCACACACACACAAAGAGTCAGAGACACACACACAGTCCCCCCCACACAGTCAGACACACAGTCTCTCACACACACACACACACACACACCCACACACAGACACACACAGAGTCTCACACACACACAGTCAGAGACACACAGAGTCTCACACACACACAGGTGACATGGCCGTAACAAATCAACATGAAGTTGCCACATGTAAATTCTCCTCAGTAAACCACCGTTACCATAGTAACTCAAAATACTTTATAAAAAAGGTACCAAAGACAGGAAAACTGATGCACTTAACAAAACGATATGTACAGTTTCAGCGTGGGCGGGGGCGACGCGGCCGACGTCAGCATCGGTGAGGGGGCGGGGCCGAGGGGGCGGAGCTACAGAGCGCTCTGCACATCAAGTTTGAGTGGCGGCAGTCTTGCCCCTCTCGCCGGCGGCGGCGGCGCAGTGGAAGCCCCGCGTGCCGTCGGGCCCCCGCGGCAGCCTCATCACACCCAGGGGCAGCCCATCTGCGTTCTGGATCTTCCGGCCCAGCATGGGGCTGCCCACGGGGCTGCTCTCCTGGGACGCCACCTGCTTGCGCCTCTGAACCCACGGACTGCCGCACGGCGTGAGGCTGCTGTCCGAGGAGTAGTCTGCCCAGCGGCGCCCCGGCTCGGGGCTCAGCCGGCCCTCGCTGGCGAGGGGGGAGATGTGCGGGTGGGGGGACTTGCGCTGGGGGCCGGGGCTGGCGCGGGGGCTGGACCAGGGACTGTTGCGGGGGGACATCCCGGGGCTCAGGTGGTTGTTGGGGAAGGCGGCCCCGGCGGCGGTGGGGCTCAGCTTGTTGCAGGACTGGGACTTGCGGGCCAGCCGGGGCGAGGTGGGGGTGCTCTCGGTGTCGGAGGAGCTGCAGGCCGAGTCCTCCCCGCAGTACTGGAGCTCCCGCACGCGGCTGTTGAGCGAGCGGCTCTTGCGCATCCCTCCCTCCTCCCGCGGGCGTTCTTTGGGCACCTTCTTCTTGGGGGGCTTGGTGCCGATCAGCACGACCTTCAGGCCCAGCACGCTGATCCCGCCCTGCTCCCCCCCCACGGCCTCGTTGGCCGTGACGGCAGCTTCCACCTCCTCGAACTCCACGATGGCGCACTCCTCGGTGCCCAGCTGGGCGTAGCGTCCGCTCAGCCTCTTCAGGTCGGCCGGCAGGTCCTTCCCGGGCTTGAGGACTCGCACCGAGGAGATGGCGCCGTACGTTCCGAAGGCTTTCAGCAGGAGCTTCATCAGCTGTTCCTGCTGCGGGGGCCCCCCCTCGCCGCCTCCGGGATCCTTGGTGAGAGCGGCCAGCTCGGGCCACTTCTGCAAGTCGCTCAGCAGCAGCATGCGGCTCGGCAGCGACTCGCTGGCGAAGACCGGCACGGTGGACTTGCGCCGCACCTTACGGCCCTCCTCGTTCAGCTCCAGGATCTGCGAGTGCCTCAGGGCGAACGCCGTCGTTCTCCAGTCACGCGTCAAGTGTTTCACCTGTGGAAGAGACCAGACTGGTGACACGGGGGCGCCAGGTCCAGCAGGCTGGCATCGTCCTGAGCTGGTGGAACCTGGGGGGGGGGGGGGGGGGGGCTGGGGAAGCGTTACCTTTTTGAATGACGTGAGCAGCTTGACGCTGACAAAGCCAAGTTTGTTACGCCTCACGTGTTTGAGCAGAAAGGCGTCGTGCTCCAGGTTCTCGTCAGACAGGTAGTACTCAATCTGAGCCACCAGCTTCTGGATGAGCTCTGGGTCTGGAGGCTTCCAGCTCTCGTCCTCCAGCTCGCCGCCGCTGGTCCCGGCGCCGCTGTGGCAGAGGACAGCAGGCATCAGTCCAAACGCTTCACAACGCCAACATTTGGGCGACAGCTGTTCACTTTATCAAAAACCGGGTCATCAAAAGCAGCATTTCTCTAACCGTCTCCAACCGGGGTCACCACGGAGCCACGACCACGACACCAGCCCAGGCTGGCCCTGCTAGAACACGGCTGCTACCAAAAACCAACTCTCCAGGTCCAGCAGAAGGTCTGGTTCAGGTTCAGGTTCAGGTCTCATCCTCCTCACCTCGGAGCTGCACGGGCCACCAGAACACCAGAGCCTGAAGCCTCCACCTCCTCACCCCGCACAGGTGTCGGTCTTTCAGGCCCTGCACCGCCTTTTGTTCCGTCTCCTTCACTCACCGACTCGTTTTACGCGCGGCGCCCGAGTCAAGATCCGATAGGCCCGAGGATAAAAATAGGCTGTGACGCAGGGGAACCAGATTACAGTCAAGGTGCCATCGTCGAGCTTCCCTCAGGTGTCTGCTGCCAACAGGTGGGTTCGACACCTGGCAGGATTCGGTGAAACAAGCCAACACCGTGGGCTGGCACGCGGCACCTGCTGTGGAATCCGACCCACAGCCAGCCTCCACAGAACATGGATCCAAACACGCGCTACTCACTCAGCAAACCAAATGGGTCCGGCTTCGGACCCGGAATAACCCCCGCTAATGAATTCACCCAAACCTGGATTTGTCGTGTCCCCGGAGCTCGTCCTCGCTGCAACTGCCGCCCCCGAGGAAATCCAGGTTATTGGCCGACGCGTCCTCCGGGTCCTCGTCCTCCGCCGCCTGGATGGCCACGGTGATCGTAACCTTCCCCATCTCCTGCGTGTGCTGCTCCACGGCCACGACCTCGTCGCTGCCCTGCTCCGGTGCCGCGGCTGGGTCCGGACTGGGGACCCCCGCGGAGTCACTCATGTTCCCCGCGGACGCCTCTCCTGCCTCGGCGGCGGCGGCGGCGCCTCCCTGGACGCGGCTAATCTGGCTCAGCTCGCAGCGACACGCAGGGCACGGGCTGCGGGACGCTGCTCGACGGCTCTTCGGGCACCAGTGATGGCGTAGAAGGACCCAAAGGGCTCCGAAGACGCGCTCCACGGCTCGCCAGAAAGCACCGATCCAAGTCCCACCCGAGGCAGGGCCGTGAGGGGGAGCGGGGCTGGGAGCGGGGCTGGGAGCGGGGCAGCCTGGACCTGGCGAGAGCGGCGGACGCGAGCCTCGCTGGGCTTCTGGCGGCGCTGCTACTTCCTCATATGTAAGAGGCTTTGTGCGTGTGAACGGAGCTCTGGGATTGGTCTCCGCGCACTCGTTCCCAACCCTCCAGCAGACGCTGACACAGAGCCAGGAGGACGGCAGCAGGAAGGAGGCGCAGCGCAGGAAGGCGTTCACCAGGGCGTGCATGTTTGGCCACGCATCCTCTCTTCATAGCCACGGAATCGCTTGTTTTTCTGTCTCTGACGACACGAGGCGTCCTCGACATTGGCCCTAAGTAGCTGACCCACTCCACGTGCGTCGGTCTAATTGGAAAATTGCTCCCGTGCCCCCCCCCCCCCCCCCCCCCCCCCACAGGCGCGCGCTCACGCCACTAATTGGATCAGTCGCTTTGGGCACCGGGGGGGTTGTGCTGGTGCTCACAGGCAGTTTACCAGATGACCCCCCGGCCCTGAACCTCCAGCAGCGGGTCTTGTAAGGGCTCCTATTTTTGAACATTCATGATTTCATCATCACGGGACGGGTCGGTTCCGACCGTCTCTGCTGACCCCTGGACCAATGAGACGCCGATATGTTGGAGCGCTGTTGCCACGTGACTGCGGCTCTCTGGACCAATAGAAAGAGCGGTCAGTGTTGCTAAGATACGCCTGCGACGCTGCTTTCAGAGACGAGGCTGACGCACGAATCGACCCGACTCGACCCGGTTCGAACGGTGCCTGTAAGAGGCGGCGGCCGTGGCCAGCTCGCGTCTGCGGGCCTCCAGACCAGGACCCGCCGTCATCGTGGCCGTCGCGCACGTCAAACACGGCTGGACAGGGTTCTTACAGCGCCCCCTGGCGCTGTGGCGGCCGAACTACTGACCGGTGTGACCTGGCGTTTGATTTAATTCAACACAATATCCGTCGATATTATCTCTGATCTCTGACTGATATTATCTCATACTTGGTTATTATGAAGTTATAAATCACCGACTTGAATATTCTGAAATCCATCCAGAACAATTTTAGTTGAAATTCTGGGACTTCTGTTTATTTTGGGGGAAAAGTTTGTTCTGATCGCTGAAACTTCGGATTTGTGATCATCTGATGTGAGAACTGTAAAAACCTGCGTTGCATTAACAAATGATTTCTTTATTAAAAATATAAAAACTGTAAAAACCTGCGTTGCATTAACAAATGATTTCTTTATTAAAGATATAAAAACCTGAGTGGTTAGAAGCCTTTTTTGATTGCACAATCACATTTAGCCATTCTTAATTTATCATTGCAAATTTCTTTTAAGCGACTAATTTTCCATCGTTATGATGGTGTTTTTATCACTGTTGGGATTTGGGAATCATGTGGAATTTCTAAAACATGTCGGCTTTATTGTTTGGAGCTGCAGGAGTTTGGATCCCTGGACAAGAACCACAGAGGAACCAGAGGAACCAGAGGAGCCAGGGAGCTCTTTCACAGGTGGCTGTCCACCAGGTCTAAGCAGAGGCTCATCTAGCATCTACGAGTAGTCTAGTTATAGTCTAATCTGGTAGTCCCAGAGAAACTAACCCATCTTTAATCACATGTAGTTGAACTGCTACAAGCTACTATAAAAGTTCATCGTATTTACTGTAAGTCGTCCACAGAGAAGGTACCCTCTCTGTAACACCAATGTAGTAAACTAACCATGAACTGTTTATTTAGACTCTAAATCATTGTTTTACTAACCCTCTAAACATGTAGAGAGAACATGAACGTTAGCAATATTTATATAGTTTATTATCATTTGCAGATATAGCTGATATCGTTAGCGTCGTATCTGTCCACGGTTTTAAAACCGGGCTCAGGAGCATCTTTACATCTCCTCATTTGGAGCTCTGGGCCACTGGGCCTTCAGGTCCGGACGGCCCATATCCAGGATCAGTAAGATGAAAGAAAACGAGCCAGCACTGATGTGATGCGTATATACAGTAAAGAATCTATACTGTATATATACTGTACTTTAACATGTATCTATAGTATTGAGGACGTGGAGAAAGAGCTCCCCCTGGTGGACTATAGGAGCACCAGCAGCCAGGAGGACATAAATCTTTCTGCATCACTGTTCCCACTGTCTTCTTCAGCACGTTCTGTGGTGGGAGTGTGTGCTTTGTCTGCAGGTGTGTGTGTGTGTGTGTGTGTGTGTGTGTGTGCTGGCTGTGGTGCTGGATCGGCGGCCCAAAGCTTAGGCGTCGGCTGACTGGAGCATTGGCCAGGCAGGACCAAATATTTGGGGGGGTTCTGTCAGAACCATAAACATTAAGTAAAATATTTACCAGACACGCTGTGCTAGTAAAACACTGCATACCTGCAATAACCTGCAATAACCTGCAATAACCTGCAATAACCTGCAATAACCTGGTTACTGAGAGAAAATAGAAGCCCAGTACTTAGATAGAAGACACACAGACTGACCATGTCAGGACCAGGAAGAAACTCTGACGAAGATGCTACAATTCTGCATGTGTGTCACCTGGATCCAGGGAGTCTGGTGTTCCTGAGCCCCACCCAGAGGCACCTTTAGAGTTCCTGGAAGGAGACGTTGGTTATCTCAGTATGAGACAGGTGGCCTGTTGCTGAAAGAGTCTGACTCTGATGCAGAGGAAGCCATGGTCACCTCTGAGGGCTTGATGACCTCCGGCTGGATCCTGCTTCAGGCAATGAACGCTAAAGCAAGTGGATGAACTTAAGCCTTTTCCCTCTGATGTTCACCTCAGAGAGCAAAGAGTTCTTCTCAGCACACTGTGGCAGTCAAACCGCTAATCACCAGGCTCCACCAGGGTCCACCAGGGTCCACCAGGGTCCAACAGGGTCCACCAGGCTCCAAGAGGGTCCACCAGGCTCCACCAGGCACCAACAGGGTCCACCAGGCTCCACCAGGCTCCACCAGGCTCCAAGAGGGTCCACCAGGCTCCACCAGGCACCAACAGGGTCCACCAGGCTCCACCAGGCTCCACCAGGGTCCAACAGGCTCCAACAGGCTCCACCAGGCTCCACCAGGGTCCACCAGGGTCCACCAGGGTCCAACAGGGTCCACCAGGCTCCACCAGGCTCCAAGAGGGTCCACCAGGCTCCACCAGGCTCCACCAGGCACCACCAGGGTCCACCAGGCTCCACCAGGCTCCACCAGGCTCCACCAGGGTCCACCAGGGTCCACCAGGCTCCACCAGGGTCCAACAGGCTCCACCAGGCTCCACCAGGGTCCACCAGGCTCCACCAGGGTCCACCAGGCTCCACCAGGGTCCACCAGGGTCCACCAGGGTTCAACAGGCTCCACCAGGGTCCACCAGGCTCCAACAGGGTCCAACAGGCACCACCAGGCTCCACCAGGGTCCACCAGGGTCCACCAGGGTCCACCAGGGTCCACCAGGGTAACAGGGATGGGAACATGGGGCTCACGGGATGAGACGCATCTGCGGGACTGAGCTATCGGCTGCTGCAGAGGCCGTCGACCCAGAGGGGCGAGCCAGGGAACAGGAGTCAGTTGGTGTAAACCTGCGACATTGGCAGCGCGCTCCTGCAGGGAGCTCAAGATCTCCGTTAATGCCCCTAACAAACTAACCCTAACTAACCCTAACCCGTTAATGCCCCTAACAAACTAACCCTAACTAACCCTAACCCGTTAATGCCCCCTGGGAAACAGCATCTGACACATTCGCTGTCTGCTGGGTCCATTGTGTCCCGGTCGCTCCATAAAGATCGACCGGGACACAAGGGTGGAATCCAGAATGCAGACAGGAGACAGAAAATCTCCAAGTGAAAAGAGTGCAGGTGAAACACAAACGTGCCGTGGTGAGCCACGCCAGGAACCAAACTCAGAATGGGGCTTGTCAACCAAGGGGGCCACGGAGACCAAGACCAGGGGCGTAACGAGCTGGGGTTGGCTGCTTAAGAGGTTTCTTAATCAAGATGATTATCTACAGGTGAGGCCAGTGCCAGGACAAGCTAGTAAACCGGTCCACCATGCCCCCCCCCCCCCCCCCCCCAAGAACACCAGATCACACTCCCTCACTTTGTGGAACGTTCCGATGAACTGAAGCTAACCTCGGGTCTGTGGACAAACATCTTGCTGCCTGTGGTGGAGGCTCACGAGTGCTTGGAGAGTCCACCTCGTGGGTCACCTGTGCTTGGCAATCCTTACAGGACAGTTCTGGAAGGTGGAATTGATGAGGCCTGCATGAACCCGCTGACGGTGGAGGAGAGGAATCCGATTCCTCGATCAGCAGCGTCGTGGGCTCTGGAATATCTGTGGGTTTCTTTTCCTCGTTACTCTTCCGATATTAATTACGACTCAGAAAAACCCAGGGTTCTTCAACGTGGTCTGTTTATCTACACAGATCTAAACCAGTCAGAGTTAAAAAAGGTGACCGTGTTCCACTATTCCTCATCTACAACAATGGAGGTACAGACAGTCTTGGACTCTTCCCTGATACAAAGAGAACTGAACAGGAAAGTAACAGCTTGTTAAACAGCCTGTTAGAACCTTTACTAAACTGGATTTGAGACCGGTATTTCCACCAATCGTTGCCTCCTCTGATGCTCCCGGTGGTAAATGATGTTTAGTGGAGTGGAGAGAATTACTGTTGTTCATCATGAGTCCTGTTCCTGGTTCATGTAGCCAGAAATGATACTTTATTTTGGTGTGAATGTGTCTTTGATGCTGTGTGGTTCCTCTAGGGGGCAGTGGTGAGCTGTTTCCTGGCTGCTTCCCCACCTGTGACCAATCAGCATGAGGAAGTCTTTTTAAGCAGCCAACACCAGCTGAGCTCTGCTGGATCATCTCGTCCCTATTGGTGGTAAGTGAGCGTCTCCGACCGAGTCACTCAGTGATGTGAGATGAAGCCTCATGAGGCCTCTGTGATGATGATGATGATGATGATGATGATGATGATGATGATGATGATGATGATAATGTGTGGAAGATACAGGCCTCAGAGGAGAGCACCCAGGCAGCTGTAGAGAGCTGGTTAGGGTTCTTTGCTCAGGTCTCCCATATTTGGATGGGTGTCGCTCCACACCTGGTCCTCCTCCCCCCACACCTGGTCCTCCTCCCCCCACACCTGGTCCTCCTCCCCCCACACCTGGTCCTCCTCCCTCCACACCTGGTCCTCCTCCCTCCACACCTGGTACTCCTCCCTCCACACCTGGTCCTCCTCCCACACCTGGTCCTCCTCCCTCCACACCTGGTCCTCCTCCCCCACACCTGGTCCTCCTCCCTCCACACCTGGTCCTCCTCCCCCACACCTGGTGCTCCTCCCTCCACACCTGGTCCTCCTCCCTCCACACCTGGTCCTCCTCCCCCACACCTGGTCCTCCTCCCTCCACACCTGGTCCTCCTCCCTCCACACCTGGTCCTCCCTCCACACCTGCTCCTCCTCCCCCCACACCTGCTCCTCCTCCCTCCACACCTGGTCCTCCTCCCCCCACACCTGGTCCTCCTCCCCCACACCTGGTGCTCCTCCCTCCACACCTGGTCCTCCTCCTCCACACCTGGTCCTCCTCCCCCACACCTGGTCCTCCCTCCACACCTGGTCCTCCTCCCCCACACCTGCTCCTCCTCCCCCACACCTGCTCCTCCTCCCCCCACACCTGGTCCTCCTCCCCCCACACCTGGTCCTCCTCCCCATCCAGTCCTCCTCCCCCCACACCTGGTCCCCCTCCCCCACACCTGGTCCTCCTCCCCCCACACCTGGTACTCCTCCCCATCCAGTCTTCCTCCCCCCACACCTGGTCCTCCTCCCCATCCAGTCCTCCTCCCCCCACACCTGGTCTTCCTCCCCCCACACCTGGTCCTCCTCCCCCCACACCTGGTCCTCCTCCCCATCCAGTCCTCCTCCCTCCACACCTGGTCCTCCTCCCCCCACACCGGTTCCTCCTCCCTCCACACCTGGTCCTCCTCCCCACACCTGCTCCTCCTCCCCCACACCTGCTCCTCCTCCCCCCACACCTGGTCCTCCTCCCCCCACACCTGGTCATCCTCCCTCGTCACCTGGTCCTCCTCCCCCCACACCTGGTCCTCCTCCCCATCCAGTCCTCCTCCCCCCACACCTGGTCTTCCTCCCCCCACACCTGGTCCTCCTCCCCCCACACCTGGTCCTCCTCCCCATCCAGTCCTCCTCCCCCCACACCTGGTCCTCCTCCCTCCACACCTGGTCCTCCTCCCCCCACACCTGGTCATCCTCCCTCCACACCTGGTCCTCCTCCCTCCACACCTGGTCCTCCTCCCCCCACACCTGGTCCTCCTCCCCATCCAGTCCTCCTCCCCCCACACCTGGTCCTCCTCCCCCCACACCTGGTCCTCCTCCCCATCCAGTCCTCCTCCCTCCACACCTGGTCCTCCTCCCCCCACACCGGGTCCTCCTCCCCCCACACCGGGTCCTCCTCCCCCCACACCTGGTCATCCTCCCTCGTCACCTGGTCCTCCTCCCCCCACACCTGGTCCTCCTCCCCATCCAGTCCTCCTCCCCCCACACCTGGTCCTCCTCCCCATCCAGTGCTCCTCCCTCCACACCTGGTCCTCCTCCCCATCCAGTCCTCCTCCCCCCACACCTGGTCCTCCTCCCCATCCAGTGCTCCTCCCTCCACACCTGGTCCTCCTCCCCATCCAGTCCTCCTCCCTCCACACCTGGTCCTCCTCCCCCCCACACCGGTTCCTCCTCCCTCCACACCTGTCTTTGGAGATGAGCCTTATGGTCATTGTCACCATTACTATGATTATTACAAATGTATTACAGTACTGATGACATAGGTCAGTTCTTCATGTATCGTCTATCTCTTTATTTCATTTTATTGTCTTTAATTTCACTAACATATTGAAAAAATGTTATCAAATTCCTTTGTGAATCTATGTACAGAACTTGTCAGACAATTTGGTCCGATAACATAAAAAGATTCCAGGTTTTTTAGAGAGCAAGAAAAATTGTAAACCTCTATTATCCAAAAAGTCTCGTGTAGTTTCTTTGAGGTGCTTTAACCAAGCTGAGCCTGAGTTGTTTAATGGACTTTGGTTCCAACATTATTCCTTCCTTCTGCAGTTGGAGCCACACTCCTGGCTTCTCTACAAATGGTTTGACTTTATCTGAACATCCGTGTGAGGGAGAAATGCAGTTTGAGCTCGTTAATTCCGTTTCAGTCATACCTGGAATATCAAATGCAGTGGGTCTTGGGTGGAGCCTCCTGATCCTCCATATAAATCTGGAGGATTTATTTAGGATTATTTAGATAGAATTCTTTAAAGCATGATTGGTCCAATTACAGCAATTGACAATAGCACACATCTCTTAGTCAACACTTTGATTCCAAAGGAAAGAAAGTCTCTAGTTCAGGTGGGACCTCTAGTTCAGGTGGGACGCCTCGTTCAGGTGTGACGCCTCGTTCAGGTGTGACACCTCGTTCAGGTGGGACCTCTAGTTCAGGTGTGACGCCTCGTTCAGGTGGGACGCCTCGTTCAGGTGCGACGCCTCGTTCAGGTGGGACGCCTCGTTCAGGTGCGACGCCTCGTTCAGGTGTGATGCCTCGTTCAGGTGGGACGCCTCGTTCAGGTGGGACGCCTCGTTCAGGTGGGACGCCTCGTTCAGGTGTGATGCCTCGTTCAGGTGTGATGCCTCGTTCAGGTGGGACGCCTCGTTCAGGTGGGACGCCTCGTTCAGGTGGGACCTCTAGTTCAGGTGGGACCTCTAGTTCAGGTGGGACGCCTCGTTCAGGTGGGACGCCTCGTTCAGGTGGGACCTCTAGTTCAGGTGGGACCTCTAGTTCAGGTGGGACCTCTAGTTCAGGTGGGACGCCTCGTTCAGGTGGGACGCCTCGTTCAGGTGGGACCTCTAGTTCAGGTGGGACCTCTAGTTCAGGTGGGACGCCTCGTTCAGGTGGGACGCCTCGTTCAGGTGGGACGCCTCGTTCAGGTGTGACCTCTAGTTCAGGTGGGACCTCTAGTTCAGGTGGGACGCCTCGTTCAGGTGCGACGCCTCGTTCAGGTGTGATGCCTCGTTCAGGTGCGACGCCTCGTTCAGGTGGGACCTCTAGTTCAGGTGGGACCTCTAGTTCAGGTGGGACGCCTCATTCAGGTGGGACGCCTCGTTCAGGTGGGACCTCTAGTTCAGGTGGGACCTCTAGTTCAGGTGGGACCTCTAGTTCAGGTGGGACGCCTCGTTCAGGTGGGACCTCTAGTTCAGGTGTGACCTCTAGTTCAGGTGGGACCTCTAGTTCAGGTGGGACGCCTCGTTCAGGTGGGACGCCTCGTTCAGGTGGGACCTCTAGTTCAGGTGGGACCTCTAGTTCAGGTGGGACGCCTCGTTCAGGTGGGACGCCTCGTTCAGGTGGGACCTCTAGTTCAGGTGGGACCTCTAGTTCAGGTGGGACCTCTAGTTCAGGTGCTGCATCCATAACTAGTTAATCTGTTGAACCACTGTTGGCTCCTTCACCCCAGAACGTGGAGTCCTTCTCCATTAAGGACTTTATCGTTACTTTGCTCTCGATTGCCATCCAGCGTCACGTAGAATCCTGACATGAGTTTGGAGGTTTTTGGTGAATGGTGCTGTTTGCTTTCCATTATAGTTTAACTTGCTTGTGTGTAACTAGCGGACTAAACAGCGGAAGTACAGAGCAGAAAGTGATAAGAGCGGAAAGAAGTCTGTTATTTTAGTGTGGAGTGACCCAGTCTCACAGCTGCCCATAGAGAGCAGCAATATGTAGACTTTACCCTGTTCACAAATAAAAAAGAGAAGTTTAGAAAGAGCAATCTGACAACACTTTATGTAACATAATGTTGCAATGTGATTATTGATATTAAGACTTATAAAGCCTGAAGGTGGGAGGAAGGTTATCTATCGCTCTAGTTCAATGTTAAAGTTAATACGTTAGAATGCTTCTATGGTTTTATGAGCACAAATGCTAATTATAGCTTAGCAGAAGAATATTATGGTTTGGAGAAAAACATGTGATCTACATTGTTGTAAGTGCTTTCATTGCAGACTTCTACTAAATGTCGACTTTTATTTAACATGGAAACAAGCTTTGAAGTCAGCGTCTTTGATTGGGAGAGCTTTGTGTTGGATGCAGTGTAGGGGTGTGTCAGGCTTCTGAGAACTAGATCTTGTTAAAAGGTCATCAGCAGCTGATAAGGGCTACATTAAAAGGCACAGTAGAGTCTAAATCACTGCACACAACAGACGGGGGCCACCACAAGAGATCATCTACAAGGATTAGTGGAAACATGGTTCTCCTCATGCTCCCCATCACCGTTGCAAACCTCTTCCTCTGTGCTGGAGTTCTCTCCTTGCCTTTGTTGGATCAAGGGTCTCATTTTCCCCAAGGCTGGGAACAGGTAGTCCGCTTCAGGCACCTGTATGCTGCCAGTGCAGGGCTGCACCTGCTGATCACTGAAGAGGGCTCGATCCAAGGCTCTGCAGATCCAACTTTATACAGTAAGTCAAACACGGTCAGTAGATCCAGATGGGAGATGATCTGATTGTCTCCTCAACATTGCACTGCAGGCCTGATGGAGATCCGTCCGGTGGACCCAGGCTGTGTTGTCATTAGAGGAGCAGCAACCACACGCTTCCTCTGCATAGAAGGTGCTGGAAGACTGTACTCATCAGTAAGGATTCTCCAACATCACTTATACCCAATAATGTCCTGTTAAGCTTCAGGGTGCTGATAAACTTCTCCTTTAAACTGAGATTCTCTTATGTCAGCAGACTGGGAGGAGGGCTTTCTAACCATTCGGAACAGTTTAACTGGGAGCGTTATTTATTTGGCTATGTGTTCCTGGGGAGTGTGCCTCTTCATTTAAATAGAGGATTTATTATGACCTGGCTCATGTAGAAAATTCAGATGTGTGGTAACCCTAACCATAACCCAGCAAGTGTCTCCTATAAGCTGATGTATTGTCTGTAAATACAAAAACATTGAGAATGAGACCGGAAAAAGCAACAGGTTTGGTTCGAGGGCCACCATAAATGACTCTAGAACGATCGACAAAAACCACAACATGCAGCTCTTACAGAGACACAAGTGACACAAAGTAACCTGGCCTCTAGGGTTGAAAGGTGAGGTTGAAAGGTGAGGTAGCCTCCCAGGGGTTAGGGCCACTGAGCCCACCCCGACAGCTCAAAATGTGCTGCTTGTGCACAAGACGGGGAGGAAACTCAGAGTTTAGCAGTTGTCTTCTTACTAAACAAGATAAAGCAGCTAGTAAATCCCATCCTCTGCACAGCCAGGAGCACTTAATGACCCTGTCCTGAACTAGTTGTTCAACAGCAATTCAGTATAGACTGTTTACCCTTCTGTTGTGTCCCCAGAAGAACTGCAATATACAGAATAAACAGTCTACTATGAACCATTTAGCTGTTTAGAAACCCCGTCTAATTCTTGTTCCAGATAACTTTTAATCCTGTATCTATTTTAGCCACTGACGTGGGCTGACATGCTCTAGGAGCCACATATATGTGTGTGTGTGTGTGGTATATTATTTTGTTGTAGTATCGTACATATACGAGTCCACCGCTGACTCGTTTCAACTGTGCAAATTATTTACACAATTAAAACGAATCAGATTCAGTCTTTTAAGAAATTGCACCCTCTCATAAATCGCATACACTTTATGCATTTAGACATTACATCACTGCATTTTATGTAAATACTCCAAAGTATCCTTTTATTAGCTTTATGTTGGAGTTTTGAGAATTTGCTGTTGAAGGAGCAAAAGTTGGTTTTTAGAAAATATGGAATGGACGTCACTAGTTCATTAACCTTTGGACAATGTGCTGCAGGCTTGTATGTGTTTGCAAAGGGAAATTTGAATGAAGAGAGCTAGCAGCAGCAGCAACAACAGCCTTGACCTCTCGCTTGCCTTTTGTCATCAGAGTAAACACCACTCGAAGAACTTGCAGAGCCATTTACGTATGTGTGTTTTTAAAGGGGCCTTTGACTGGAAGCACGTTTGGCGTACCCTTTTATTCACCCCATTTGCCCCTAAAATGGCTGATCTGAGGGGTTCTATAGAACTTTACATTTTAAAGAGCAGTGGTGAAAATATGAAAGAGTCTTGAGTATTTCAGTTATTGAGAATCGACAGAGCCACATGTGCCATATTCTGATGATTGTTACATGTATTTGCAGCAGACCTACAGCAAAGACGACTGTACCTTCAGAGAGCAAATCCTAGCAGACGGCTACAGCGTCTACAGATCTGTCGGACACGGAGCTCTGGTCAGTCTGGGAAACTACCGGCAGCAGCTGAGGGGGGAGGACTGGAGCGTTCCGACACTGGCTCAGTTCCTCCCCAGAATAAGTTCACTGGATCAGGACTTTAAAGCTGCTCTTGACGAGACTGAGAAGCCAGAACAAACTGCACCTCAAAGATCGGAACCTGTCGACATGGTGGACTCATTTGGAAAGCTCTCTCAGATCATCCACAGTCCCAGTTTTCACAAGAGATGAAACGGCTCAGAGACATCAGAACCTGTCTGGGATGTTCTGGATCTGAGGCCAGGTCCAGGAGGCAAGTCAGCTAGTAGTCACTCTACATTTCCACGATCCGATCGGAAATGAAACGGAGAGAACAAAGGACAAGAGGACGCCAGCAGCATGATGTTCCTTTCTGACTTGACTGTGTGCTTGTACCCTCCGTCCACTGGGAGGGTTGGTAGTTGAGAAACAGGAGCACCAACGAGCTCTGATAGAGGAAGGGTTGGTGAGCAGAACACCAACCCATTGTCACGTGAAGAAGGAGCCTTCTCGCCATTTAATAACAGCTGTCATCCGACTTTTCCTTTGTAACAGTAAGATTATCAGACCTCAACCAAACAGTAAAGGAGTCGGACAGAACATTTGACATTGTTGCTTATTTATTTATCTTCTGTGGGTTTGTGTTTAATGTACTTCTGCATTTTATTGCACATGTTTATGTGAGTGAATCAGGGTTTTGTTGTCTGGAACAGAGAAAAGTGTCTTTTGGGGACCAACTCAACAATAAACCAGAGTCCAGTCTGGACGTTTTACACATTCACTGTTGCCAGTTTGGTGCATTTAATTGGGACTTGCTGTAAAAACTACGATTTCAATAATTAAAACGGATCTCAATAAGAATTCCCAACTGTCACCCCTACCCCTAACCCCTACCCCCTAACCCCTACCCCCTAACCCTACCCCCTAACCCTAACCCCTACCCCTAACCCCTACCCCCTAACCCTACCCCCTAACCCTAACCCCTACCCCTAACCCCTACCCCTACCCCCTAACCCTACCCCCTACCCCTAACCCCTACCCCTACCCCTACCCCCTAACCCTAACCCTCTAACTGTCCCTCGACACACCCACAGCTCCAGATTGTCTCCTGCCATGTAGATTAAAAATGGGGGAAAAGAACTTTAAAGATCACACATGGAGCTAATTTTCATCATGGGAAGTCAAAGTTGGACTTTGCAGAATGAAAAGCATGAAAGTCAAACACATATAAACACTGCACGCTAAAATCGTGTGTTGAATTACATACTGTAAAATGAGGCAACAGGATTTAAAACGGTAAAAAATGTTTCCACCTGTGTGCCGTTTGTATTTTATGCCAAGATTCAAATGTGACGTCTGTGTTTGCTTCCAAATACAAGAGGAAACAAAGTTTCCTCAGCAAACTCCAAAAGGATCCACAGATGTGAAGCATTTGACCAACTTCAGGAGCTGGACCACCCTGGTGCAGGTGGGTGTCCGTACCGGTTGTGTCTCCCTGTTTTCAGGAACGTGACAAAGAAAATACTATTTATAGAGTCTAAAACAGTGAAAACTGCAGAAGTGAATAAAGCTGGAAACATTGTCTACATGCTTACTGTCCTCAAAACAAGTTTATGTGGAACATGGCGCTCAAAAATCTGTCAAAATGTTTTATTAGGACTTTGGTAAGTTATGAAGAGTAATATGTGCTGTGCATCAACACATTATCATAAAGACCACAAAATGGCACCTGTTGGGAGACATGCCTGGGAAGTGGCTCTGAAGGTCAGGGCTCAGTCCCACAGTAGAACGTGGGAGTAGAGCAGCTGCAACACAACTCAACATGAATGAATCCATGGTACGGAAGTGGAGGAAGCAGGAACATGACCTGTGCCTCGTACAGGAAGCCAGAGTTTCCACGGGAACAATGGCCGCAGTTAGAGGACAAGAGTGAACAGTGAGTTATTGAACAGGGAACAGCAGGTCCAAGTGTCTTTACAGGCCCTGTTCGACTCAAGGCAACAGTGGAAGTTCAATGATTCAAGGTGGTCTGAGGTGTGAGCCCTCTAGCTGTACAAGAACTACCGTCTGGCAGTAGCCGAAGAAAAGCTGGCCATTTATGCACCGACTGCAAGAACAAGATCACTGAAAAGGAGACCCAGCCAGAACAGATCCCCAACGTGGACCAGGTCCCTCTCACCTTGGACGTCTCTGGGAACTGTACTGTCGAGGGAACAGGGACCAGTACGCTACCTGCACACATAACAGGGAAGGAGATGTCATCTTTCACGGTAGTTCTCGGCTGCCAGGTTAACGCCCAGAAACTACCACCCACGGTCATTTTCAAGAGGAAGACGCTGCCAAAAGGAACATTTCCGGCCGGTGTCATCAAGGCTAACGCAAAGGGCTGGATGGATAAGGAGAGGATGAGTGGATGGCCTTTCCCACAAATCTCCGTCCCTCTGGATCTGCGACTCCAGCATTGGGAGCCCTGGGTGACAGAAGGCCAACACATGTTTACCAAGACAGGGAGGCAGCTACGGGCGAGTTAGGCCAAAGGCTGGAGTCATCGCTGACCAGCTAACGGACAGCAACAAGACTGACTCGGACCATGATCCAGGCCTGCTTGATGCCCAAACCGCCCAACTATTAAAGTCAGACCCTGGAGATGAAGAATTAGATGGATCTGTGGAAGAGGAATGCACTGGAGATCGAGTGTGTTGTTTTTGATTTAATATGTTACAACTGAACATTGTTGAGTTATCCAAGCAAGATCTCTGCCTCCACTTTTTCTTGAAGACCTTTGGATGAATAAATGAGGAGTCATAATTAAAACATTATTAACACACTCAGAGTTGTAACTTAAGCATTGTATTTTTTGACCCTTCATTATTAAACGCAGCAGTAACACAGCTGTAATGTGACAGTAAAATAGCATTACAATAACACGCGGTTAGAAAAACGAGCCAAGACATGACGTGCATAAAGACTGTTAACTAAACTAGCATCCTCCGCGCGCTTCTACGTATCTCTTCAACCTGTCTTGCGCCACATGAGCGCCCCCTGGCGGCCACAGGTATCCGTTCAAACTGAGGAAGTAACAAAAATCCATCAATAAGCTGCATCGCTCTGAGCCGCGGGGGTCAAAGTGTGGGGGAAGTCGTACATACGTAAATGGCTCTGCAAGTTCTTCGAGTGGTGTTTACTCTGATGACAAAAGGCAAGCGAGAGGTCAAGGCTGTTGTTGCTGCTGCTGCTAGCTCTCTTCATTCAAATTTCCCTTTGCAAACACATACAAGCCTGCAGCACATTGTCCAAAGGTTAATGAACTAGTCTTACAGCGCGGCATTTACGCTAATCAACTGAAAAAAGTTGGCAAACGAGACCAGTACTTCCCAAACACAAGGCGCCCCCCCAGTGATGCCGGGGGAGCGGGGTGACCCTGGGGAACAGGCATGTCTTTTACCGTACTAGAATGAGGCACATCCATCACAATCATTGGTGGCTCTGTCGTTGAAATAAGCGCAGGGAGTATTAGCACGATGGCGTAGGCTTCTTTTTGCCCCGAGCCGAGCAAGAGGTTAGAAGAGCCGGATACAAACCCTTAAGAGACCACGTGTATGAAAAGAAAGGCAGAGAAAGACGGAGTTAACGAGACAAAGTCCTCCGAAAGCTAAACGGGGAACATATGGCGAAGCGCGTGTAGCGCTACGGTGGGAGACGAGGAACGCCGGGTCGTTTCCTGGGCTAGAACCACTGGCAGCGGAAAGGCGCCGTGAAAGGCCTTCCACCGGAAGCCAGAGGAGTTTCTCAGCGAAAACATGCAAATATTGCCAACAATCATCCCGATTTGGTTAAAAAGAGACAAAATCTGTGAAAAAGGATTTATTCACTTTTGTTCTGTTGGTTAAAGTGTTTTTTACATTGTGCTCCTCCGTTCACGTTGCTTAAATGAAATAAAATTTGTTATTATTTTTCTTTAATTTTCCAGTATCTAAGTAAACAATGTCAATAAAGTTATTCTTTGTTGTAAAGTATATGTAAGAATCTTATAAACAAATGATACTGGTTACCGTTGCTATGGAGAGTGGGGGGGTTACAGAAGATAAGCGAGAAGCTCTGGACTAGACAGAGGTTCATCTCGACCAGCTTCACACTTTAGACTCTGGTGTGTTTTTAGATTTAATGCTAACAACGAAGCAAACGTTACATTAGCACACATAGTAAACAGCTATGCCAATAAACTGTAATGGTCAAAATTGGCATAATCACAAGTCCTGAAGAGAAGAGAAGAGCATGAACATGCTTACCCGAATAAACCCTTAACAGTCATTTTAATAAAGTCTGGAGATGTTTGAGAGGAACCATCATGGAGTAAACATGTGCAACGGAACCTGAACCTGAGTTTAATCTGAGGTGATTAAATCACAGCTTGGAGCCAGTTTAGGTAGGTGAGGCCCGTCGGGCAGTGTGCCAGTTATGTGCCCAACAACCATAAACCCAGAGGAACCAGAGGGCTCCTGCTCGTGTCCAAGATGCTAAAACTACCTGATTGTGGTGAATCTCAGCTTCCAAAGGTGATTCAGCTCATTACTCAATAAGGGTCTGAGTTCTTACTGTCTGGTTTTACTCTGCTTTTCATGCTGTCAGTTAGTGCTGTTAGCACTAAATGCTACAGAACAAGAAACAGTGGATCAGGGGCTAACTTCACTGTAAATGTAGTTTTGTTGTTTTTTCTTCTGTCTTTGGTTCGTTTTAACTGTGGGATTAATGAGATTTAGATCCCAAAACATCCTTAAGAGATAAGCAACCCTTTGAGGGTTTATTCCTGATCCTGGAACGCTGGTGGAGAGATCTTCCATTACTGAAGACAACTGTCACGATTTTCCAGCCCAGTTTGAACTATTTCAGGACAACTGGCAGTAAATTTCACGCAATGTTCATGTATTACTTCACTTTATTTCAAACTAGATGTAATACTTGCTTGACTAATCCAGCTAATCAGACATTATATCAGGTGCTTCAAGCGTCACTAATGAGTAGCATTGTCGCTCGTGGAATGTGGTCAGTCAGGAGAGAAGTTTCCTCTTCTGCTGGAACAGATCAACAGGATTCCGCTGGGTTCCTGACACCCTCCAGTCGGAGGGAGGTTATTTACGTCCAAGTCAGTGAACTGAGGTATATTAGAACGTGTCACGCCCAAGATGTTTCTCCTAGCTTTTGCATGTATTGATAGAAATACTCGGACATTCTGACCGTTTCTTTCTCAGACTGTTTTCAGCTCTATAAAATAGGATCATTTAAAAACAGGGGTTTGTTATAAAAGCCGGTTCTGTAACCATCTTTCTCTAGGGATCTTCAGCTTCTAAAGCTAAAACATGAATACGACTAAATATCTACTAAGGATCTGCCAGGTTCTTTCAGAGGAGTGTTTTCTAAAAAGATCTACCTTGAACTGTGAAGAACATTAACTGTGTGGCTCAATGAGACTGAGAAGATCTGGCTGATGGAAGTCAGGAGGCAAGTTGAGATGAATGATGGACACCTGAGAACAGAGGAGGCGGCACTAGCTCGGAGCTCGGCTTCAGCGGCTCCTCCTGTAGTACACCATCATCCCCACCAACAATACTGATGCTACAACAGCTGCCATCCTCCAGCGGGCAAAGTGTTGGATGACCCCCGCCTAGAGGGTCAGGAGAGCAGCGTTAAAGGGGTGGAGCCTCACTCCCCACAGCCAATGAAGGTAGGGCTGGGCGTAGCGTCAAGTCTCACCCAGCCTCCCTGCTGGACCAGCCAGGGGTAAAGTTGCTCCCGGATGACTTGGAGAACCCATCCGATCACCATCCTGATGTTCTCCAAGTGGTTGGTGGTCAGCGCCTTGAAAGCAGAAACCACTCCGTTCATTTGACAGGATTTATTTATTTACTACAGATGTTTCCAGCTACCATCTGCTCTTCCCCTAATGTGCACACACACACACACACACACTCTCTCTCCACGTTAGACTCCCAAATCAACCTAATGAGCTTGATTTTCAAAAAAAATAATTCTGTTGAGTACCTTGATTTAACAGATGCTGAATGAATACATTAGTTGAATTGTTACCTTCAGAATGAGTCTGTAGGCCAGGTGGAAAAGAGCAACCACTCTACCCCAATTAATACCATCGGAAAAGATGCTCCTGGCCACCTGCATGAAGACTTCCTGAGCACAGTTGCCCTGAACCTGGTTGACCAGGCTAAGCAACAAACACATGTGTTAAAAATGAGCAATGTCTGAGGGGTGAAATCGTTTCAGATCACTACTGTGACACTATGCTGTAGGGTCAGGGTCAGGGTCAGGGTCAGGGTCAGGGTCAGGGTTAGAGGGTTAGGGTCAGGGTCAGGGTTAGGGTTAGGGTTAGGGTCAGGGTCAGGGTTAGGGTCAGGGTCAGGGTCAGGGTTAGAGGGTTAGGGTCAGGGTCAGGGTCAGGGTCAGGGTTAGGGTTAGGGTTAGGGTCAGGGTTAGAGGGTTAGGGTCAGGGTCAGGGTCAGGGTTAGGGTCAGGGTCAGGGTCAGGGTTAGAGGGTTAGGGTCAGGGTCAGGGTTAGGGTTAGGGTTAGGGTCAGGGTCAGGGTCAGGGTTAGGGTTAGGGTCAGGGTTAGAGGGTTAGAGGGTTAGGGTTAGGGTTAGGGTCAGGGTCAGGGTCAGGGTTAGGGTTAGGGTCAGGTCAGGGTCAGGGTTAGAGGGTTAGGGTCAGGGTCAGGGTTAGGGTTAGGGTCAGGGTCAGGGTCAGGGTTAGGGTTAGGGTTAGGGTCAGGGTCAGGGTTAGAGGGTTAGGGTCAGGGTCAGGGTTAGGGTCAGGGTCAGGGTCAGGGTTAGGGTTAGGGTCAGGGTCAGGGTTAGGGTTAGGGTCAGGGTTAGAGGGTTAGGGTCAGGGTCAGGGTCAGGGTTAGGGTTAGGGTCAGGGTTAGAGGGTTAGGGCTAGGGTTAGGGTTAGGGTTAGGGTCAGGGTCAGGGTCAGGGTTAGGGTCAGGGTTAGGGTTAGGGTCAGGGTTAGAGGGTTAGGGTTGGGGTTAGGGTCAGGGTCAGGGTTAGGGTTAACCCCTACGTACAACTCTTACATGTAGGGATGTGGAGGATCATGGAGGGTCTTTGACGTTTGGTTGAAAACCCACAACTTACCGTTGCAGTTCCACATTTCTGTTTAAATCATCTGCAATCTTGAGCAGCTGCTCCACAACTTCTTTGATTTTGGGATCCTGGTGCTCTTCTGGTCTTCCACCCAAGTCCTCAGAGGAGACATGAAGCAAAGGTTCTTCAGCATGGATCCGCTCTATCACATATCTAGGGAGGAAAATATAACAGAAAAATGTAAAAACGTGGTTAAAAAAGAATTAAACTGGGCACAATTATGAGGCAAGTTGCATTTTTGTGGATTCATGTTATTGTACAACTAAAGTTGTCAGTTGGGGTTAGGGTAGGGTTAGAGAGAGTGAGTTAGGGTTAGAGAGAGTGAGTTAGGGTTAGAGAGAGTCAGTTAGGGTTAGAGAGAGTGAGTTAGGGTTAGAGAGAGTGAGTTAGGGTTAGAGAGAGTCAGTTAGGGTTAGAGAGAGTGAGTTAAGGTTAGAGAGAATCAGTTAGAGTTAGAGAGAGTCAGTTAAGGTTAGAGAGAGTCAGTTAAGGTTAGAGAGAGTCAGTTAAGGTTAGAGAGAGTCAGTTAGGGTTAGAGAGAGTCAGTTAGGGTTAGAGAGAGTGAGTTAGGGTTAGAGAGAGTCAGTTAGAGTTAGAGAGAGTCAGTTAAGGTTAGAGAGAGTCAGTTAGGGTTAGAGAGAGTCAGTTAGGGTTAGAGAGAGTCAGTTAACCTTACCCTAACCCTATGTGACTCTCTCTAACCCTGACTCTCTCTAACCCTATTCACTCTCTCCAACCCTAACCCTAACCGACTCTCTCTAACCCTAACCCTACCCTAACCTAACCCTAACTGACTCTCTCTAACCCTAACCCTACCCTAACCCTAACTGACTCTCTCTAACCCTAACTGACTCTCTCTAACCCTAACCCTACCCTAACCCTACCCTAACCCTAGCCTAACCCTAACTGACTCTCTCTAACCCTAACTAACTCTCTCTAACCCTAACCCTAGCCTAACCCTAACTGACTCTGTCTAACCCTAACCCTAGCCTAACCCTAACTGACTCTCTCTAACCCTAACTGACTCTCTCTAACCCTAACCTAACCCTAACTGACTCTCTCTAACCCTAACTGACTCTCTCTAACCCTAACCTAACCCTAACTGACTCTCTCTAACCCTAACCTAACCCTAACTGACTCTCTCTAACCCTAACCCTACCCTAACCCTAACTGACTCTCTCTAACCCTAACCCTAGCCTAACACTAACTGACTCTCTCTAACCCTAACCTAACCCTAACTGACTCTCTCTAACCCTAACCTAACCCTAACTGACTCTCTCTAACCCTAACTGACTCTCTCTAACCCTAACCTAACCCTAACTGACTCTCTCTAACCCTAACTGACTCTCTCTAACCCTAGCCTAACCCTAACTGACTCTCTCTAACCCTAACTGACTCTCTCTAACCCTAGCCTAACCCTAACTGACTCTCTCTAACCCTAACTGATTCTCTCTAACCCTAACCTAACCCTAACTGACTCTCTCTAACCCTAACCTAACCCTAACTGACTCGCTCTAACCCTAACCCTAACCTAACCCTAACTGACTCTCTCTAACCCTAACCTAACCCTAACTGACTCTCTCTAACCCTAACTGACTCTCTCTAACCCTAACCTAACCCTAACTGACTCTCTCTAACCCTAACTGACTCTCTCTAACCCTAACCTAACCCTAACTGACTCTCTCTAACCCTAACCTAACCCTAACTCACTCTCTCTAACCCTAACCTAACCCTAACTGACTCTCTCTAACCCTAACCTAACCCTAACTGACTCTCTCTAACCCTAACTGACTCTCTCTAACCCTAACCTAACCCTAACTGACTCTCTCTAACCCTAACTGACTCTCTCTAACCCTAGCCTAACCCTAACTGACTCTCTCTAACCCTAACTGACTCTCTCTAACCCTAGCCTAACCCTAACTGACTCTCTCTAACCCTAACTGACTCTCTCTAACCCTAACCTAACCCTAACTGACTCTCTCTAACCCTAACCTAACCCTAACTGACTCGCTCTAACCCTAACCCTAACCTAACCCTAACTGACTCTCTCTAACCCTAACCCTACCCTAACCCTAACTGACTCTCTCTAACCCTAACCCTAGCCTAACCCTAACTGACTCTCTCTAACCCTAACCCTAACCTAACCCTAACTGACTCTCTCTAACCCTAACTGACTCTCTCTAACCCTAACCCTACCCTAACCCTAACTGACTCTCTCTAACCCTAACCCTAGCCTAACCCTAACTGACTCTCTCTAACCCTAACCCTAGCCTAACCCTAACTGACTCTCTCTAACCCTAACCCTAGCCTAACCCTAACTGACTCTCTCTAACCCTAACCCTAACCTAACCCTAACTGACTCTCTCTAACCCTAACCCTAGGCTAACCCTAACTGACTCTCTCTAACCCTAACCCTAACCTAAGAAGGGAAGGATGAAGAGAAAAGGTTAAGTACAAAAGAGGGAAAAGGAAATTCAAAGTAGAAATAAGAATAATTTAAAAAAGAATAAAACAGGGGAGATGTTATAGGGAAACACAAATTTGATTAGAAACAGGGGAAAGAATAAATACAAAAGGAAAGATACAAGGGAAGGGAAGGGACATTTAAATTGAAAATAAAAAAACAGGAAAAGCAAAAAGCGAGGGAGTATAAAGGGGAAACGGAAATTAGAGACCTCAGAAGGTCCAAAGATTCGGAGGGAGCAACATCAAAAAATTGAAATGATTAGGAAACGGGAGAAGGGACAAAAGCAACGGGACCATTTTTATGTTGACGGCCAAGGGGCCACCATATTTAAAAGATCAGCCCGCCTGATGAAGGCCAAAACGGGACGAAACGTCGCGGCACCAGGCTGATCGCAGCTAAGGCCATAAGAGCCTCAATTTTTGGACACCCCACCACCTTAGGGTGGTGGACATTTAACTTTTGGGTGGGAGTCTCTGCCTGGGACCCCCTTGGATGGCCAGTGCATTACTTTCCAGGGGCTTCGCCCCAGGGGAAGGCCTAACTCTTAAACCTAACCTAACCTAACCTAACCCTAACCGTCACAAGGCTTCCAATCACAGAGTCCGTCAGTTTCTTGATCTGGTCAGAATCAGCGTTTTATGCAGCCCCCCAGACACCGTTCAGAGAGGTGACTGTTACCTTCACTGTAAGTTTCCTGCCTAAAAGGGGTCCAAAAGTTTTTGACAGGGTTAAAGTGGGGTGAAGCAGTGGCCCATGTCATTAGTTTTTCATCCTGAAGGCCTTCAGTGGCCAGAGTGGAACACTTTGATGGATGTGATGCGAGCGTTGACTTGCATAAAAATCAGTCTTCTTGATAAACAGTTTAGGTTCTAAAACTTGGCAGTAGGTTTTGGTTCCATTTTCAACCCCAAAAGGTCCCTCTTGCTCCTCTTTAAACATACCTGCCCCTACCAGTACCCCACCGCCACCTTGCTGGCGTCTGAATCATTTCAGCCTATGTGTCTTGTCCAGAGGTGGTGGGTTTCAGCCTCTGGCCCCTCGTCCACGCCTCTGAGCACGGAACACCTCGTGATACTCCAGGTCGGTTGCAGTTGTGGAATAGGGCAGCGCTGGAGGATAATGGGTTCCTGCTAGCTTCCTGCCTGATTCTTCTCAAATCTCTGGCGGTTCGTTTGCATCTTTTCTTCTTAACACGTTTCCCTGTTGACTATTTGCAACAAAACGTTGATGGTTCTTTGATCGCGGCCCAATATCTGCAATACTTCAAGAGTGCTGCATCCATCTGAACGGGGACAATTTTGGACTTTCTAGAGTCAGTTAAGTCTCTTTTTTGGCCCATTTTTCCTCAGCAGAAGAATCTGCCCAATAATGATGCACGCCTTGATATAAGGTGTTAGGCTCCTTAGGCCACACCCCCTGTAATAACCACCACCTGATGTGCATTACATCCAATAAGCATTCCAGTTTTCACAGCTTGGAGTTGGAAACTATGGATAAAAAGATGATATGGTCAAAATAATAACTTGCCTAATAATTGTGCACATAATTAATATCTATTTTTATTTATTCATGCATTTATTTAGTTTTAAAGAACATTGCCACACTGGATCCCAGATTGGCAGGGTCGACCCGCCTCAGCTCGCCATCTGGGCACATTCACATTGTTAGCATTGTTAGCATTGTTAGCTGGAACGCTGTGACGTAAACAATGGATAGCATGGCCGGAGAGACGAGGTCAGCTTTGTTGTTTCCTAGGTCTGCACGATAATTTGGGAGGATGGAATCTGTGGCTAATCTGGAAATATTGTAACGGACAACATTTCAATAATTTGTGAAATGTCCCAGGCTACTAACATCACCATCGATGACCATGAGCAGCTCAGGAGTTTGCGGAGCAGATGGTGGATCTGGTGATCTTGTCAGTTTCGCTGCTACGGTATGTTCAATAAAAAGTTGCATCATATCGCTACTCAAGCTCCGCTTGGTGGGACGTCCTGAGCGTGGTATGAGCGGCCATTAATATAGCGTCCTGCTAAATTCCGCGATTAAGTGACCTTGCAATCAACGAAATGCCGCGAGGAGCCTCCCATAATGCCGAACGACCCGCGTAGTCAGTGTTGCAACTTAACTAAAGTCAACCTCACAATTTGGCAGCACCAACTAAACCCTGACCTCCCCACCAATCTGATCACAACCCTAACCCTCACTACAACAGGAATACATCAGATCCAAGGTCCTTGTTTAGCCTTAACCAGACGAGGCTCAGATGGTGTTAGCAGTTCTGGAGGGACAGATGATCACTCCAGTGTGCTGCTCTTTTAGTTGGTGATCCTGGTGGGGATGCCAAGCTGGTAAAAGTTGGAGGAACTGGTCACTTCTTTGAGGGGGCTTGTTAGCAGCTCTGTGCTAGCAAGCTGGGTGGCTCCTGTTGCAGAGATTAGCCTGCGAGCCTTGTGGTTGGTGGCTAAGAGACCTTGTCTTGCAGTATCTTGGTCAGGCGTAGCTGCGGTGAGGAAGGGCAGTGCAGCTGCTTTTGTTAGCCGGTTGCCAGAGAGACCGCGGTATTCTTCGTACAGATACAGACCCAACCTACACTGGACCTGATCTGAGCTCCTGGCTACAGACGAAATCCCAAACAAAGCGCATAGCAGGTAGAGCAGCGCTACTTCATCCCCATGAGCTCTCAAAAAGGGAACAACCTTTTCCCTCAATGCATCTGATGACAAAGGACGACCTGCTCAAAAAAATCCTCGTTGAAACCTGAGTCGTACTGTCGTCACTGCGATAATAACGAGTATTACCTGAATGTGCAGAGCTCGTGAAGCTCAAAACAGGCCAGACCACAAAGTGCACACCTAATGGCCAGCGATGTTGGAAATGTGGACCCTCTTCAGCCTGAGATTTGTGGCACAAAGAGACCTAGCAAGACCCGTAAAGAGCAACGTCTGACAGTCATATATGTTGCTGTTCAACAGATTCAGAAAGGTGTGCTCACAGTCATTGCTCCTACAGCAAAGGTACACCTGGACAGACCAAATCCTCAAAGTAAAGGTTCTACTCCGGGATGGAGACAGGGTACTAGAGACAGCTGGTTCTGAATGATGGCTCAGAGCAAAGTTTCATCTTGCCACAGGCCTCGCAGCACCTAAACCTCCAGTCCTGAAACACTAACCCTGCTAACTGTTTATCAAGAAGAATTGCAGCTTCGCGGTGCTTCAGTTCACGTGCAAGTATGGCATAAGTCAAGCCTTCGCCTCTAAAACCCGAGGTCTCTCTGCACATTCCTACCCAGCAAAGACTCGACAACGGACGTGTATACATCTCTGTGTTTATCCGGATCTTCGTAGCATTGAGCGGAGCCTTGCTAAGCATGCACAACACGCTAATGTATACTGCCAGGAGATGCTAACACTGGAGAGATGGGCTATGTTGCAGTGATGTGACCTGTAGCGGTGATACCGATTCCAGAATCCTGGCTCATGTGGCATCATCATCAAGTGGCAAAACAACAAAGACAGAATTGTCTTCAACTGCACCTTCCAGTACAAAGGGAACCTCTTAATGACCCCCCCCCCCCCCCCACATCACTACCAACAGCCCTTATCCAGGTTCAGCAGTACCCTGGATATGAAAAGAACTGCAGAGCCAAAAATCTACCGGTAGGGTAGGGTAGGGTTTAGCAAGTCCTACCTTTGGTAAGACATGCAGCCCTTGCTGCGACGTCAATGCCCTACAGCGCCACAGTCGAGACCTCTGGTCTTCCCTTTCAGCAGATTCACCACATGCAGGGATCTCTTGAAGGCAACCGCCTGATGCCGACGTCGGGTGGCTGATCCAGACTCAGCCTGTGAAGCACCTCCCGACAACTGGGCAAATCAAAAGGCCCCACACCAACCTCGATTTTATCGAAAATTCTTCCTGTTAGGAGGGAGAACTTCCTTGCTTGTTGGGGCCCTGGTTCCTGTAACACACCTAGAGGCTATTTTGACTGTAGCTAACACTGACAAATAAAGATGAGTTGATTTGGCATCTCTGACTGCCGACATACATGAAGGGACAAAGAAAGAAAGACAAATTTAGGCCATTTTTAAAGATTTTAGCAGTGGCGGGCCGTGCATGTCACCCCTAGGCCTTCAGTCGTGAATCAATCCAACCCTCAATAACTATTTTAAGGCTATAAAACTTCCACTGCAGGTACAGCTGCGACACACATAAAAAAGCGTCAAAAATAACCTGATAAAATTGCAATATTATTTAGGAATATAGCAACATTTTACTCCCCAAAAATCCTGATTATTTGTACACAAAATCCATCCTCCTTTCTTTCCTCAAGAAGATTTCAATGACTCTGTTGTGCAGATTATCCGTGCGTTTCAGTTCCATCAAGACGTCCTTTCCTATCGCCATCGAAGCTAATGCTGAAGGTCGAGCCTGCCCTGTCGGATTTCTAGGGCTGAGAATGTCCGTTCAACAGAAGCAGTAGACACGCGGATGGTCACCGCCAAACCGCCACAGTCGATCAGTCTTTTTAAGATTTCCCTATTTTTCGTCACCTTTTCGTTGCGGAGCTCCGTTCCCCTGGCCACTTGCTCGCTCCGCTGTAGATCCACTCTGGTTTCCCCAAAAGTTTTGGAAAGCACCGTTGCTTGCAAGTGTCCGGCAGTGCTTTGATGCCGCGTTGCTGCCTTGGTTAGCCAAGCCAAATTTACAAATCCAGTGTGGCTCCAAACACCACGTCGATCAGTGGCCAATAACAAGCACTCCCAGCAAGACAATTAGCAGCGTTCCTCGGAGCCTGTGAGCCCGGAGTACCGCTCGTAGTTAGCGGACTGAAAGTGGCGGACAAATCCTTTTCCCGGTTAGCTCTGGCTCGTACACTCTCTGACTGTCCAATCAAAGCCCGTGAATACGCTGACGTTTCCTACGCCTGCTAGAAGGCCTCGGGGTCGCCAACTCACAATCTGATTGGTTGAAGCAACAGTTTGATCGACATTTTTTTTATGCTACAGGGCCGCAGAACTGATTGTGAAGGCCTCCAGGCAGATTTCTCTGACCCTGGCAACAAATAGTGGCTGCAATGTGATTGGTTAAATGCTTGAATATGAAAATACACGTCTGGAAGCAGCGCAACCAGGGGGCTAGCAATGAAAGGAAGCGGACAGACCATTTGGAATTATTTAATATGTATTCATGGACAAAATATAATTAACATCAGTCTGTGATTCAGATATTTTTAGGCCAGCAGAGAAGGCCTTGCAGGCCCCGACGGCCCACCACTGGGTTTTATAACAGATAGAAATAAACTTTTAGGGCTGAAACACACTAACTCTTATAAATACCAAAGCTATTAGCATTAGAACAACAAAGAAATCAATCATGACTCTGCTTTGTTAACATTTTTAATTCTTTGCTTTTCAGAATGCTAAAGGTCCGCTGACACCTGCTGTAAGCCTCTTAAGGAGAGGAGACACGAAAGGTAACTTGTTAGCGCTGCTGGTAGTTACTGCATTTAAAACCCATGGAATCAGAAGCCCCCGTTCCAACCACTGATTTTAGGCAGCAACATTCTGTCCAAGGGTTTTTGATCCAGCTACAGCAGAAATGACAGTTGGACAGTAGAAGCTAACAAGAATAGTTTGAAATCTAGAGAAAGAGCATAAAAGGTTCCATGA